>NW_027637547.1:0-85000 GCF_951216825.1 Electrona antarctica
GAACATGCAGAATCAGTCTTACATGAGGAACATGTAGAATCAGTCTTACATGAGGAACATGCAGAATCAGTCTTACATGAGGAACATGCAGAATCAGTCTTACATGAGGAACATGCAGAATCAGTCTTACAACTCATTGTTTATACAGGTTTTGTGGCGAGATGGATGGACCGCTGGGAGGGTTGGCAGGGGGGTCCCCAGGGGTCCTTGAAGGGGTTCCAGGGGGTCCCCAGGGGTCCTTGAAGGGGGTTCCAGGGGGTCCCCAGGGGGTCCTTGAAGGGGTTCCAGGGGGTCCCCAGGGGTCCTTGAAGGGGTTCCAGGGGTCCCCAGGGGTCCTTGAAGGGGTTCCAGGGGGTCCTTGAAGGGGTTCCAGGGGGTCCTTGAAGGGGCTCCAGGGGGTCCCCAGGGGTCCTTGAAGGGGTTCCAGGGGGTCCCCAGGGGTCCTTGAAGGGGTTCCAGGGGGTCCCCAGGGGTCCTTGAAGGGGCTCCAGGGGGTCCCCAGGGGTCCTTGAAGGGAAGGGGTTCCAGGGGGTCCCCAGGGGTCCTTGAAGGGGTTCCAGGGGGTCCCCAGTGGTCCTTGAAGGGGTTCCAGGGGGTCCCCAGGGGTCCTTGATGGGGTTCCAGGGGGTCCCCAGGGGTCCTTGAAGGGGTTCCAGGGGTCCCCAGGGGTCCTTGAGGGAGTTCCAGGGGGTCCCCAGGGGTCCTTGAAGGGGTTCCAGGGGGTCCCCAGGGGTCCTTGAAGGGGTTCCAGGGGGTCCCCAGGGGTCCTTGAAGGGGTTCCAGGGGGTCCCCAGGGGTCCTTGATGGGGTTCCAGGGGGTCCCCAGGGGTCCTTGAAGGGGCTCCAGGGGGTCCCCAGGGGTCCTTGATGGGGTTCCAGGGGGTCCCCAGGGGTCCTTGAAGGGGTTCCAGGGGGTCCCCAGGGGTCCTTGATGGGGTTCCAGGGGGTCCCCAGGGGTCCTTGAAGGGGCTCCAGGGGGTCCCCAGGGGTCCTTGAAGGGGTTCCAGGGGGTCCCCAGGGGTCCTTGAAGGGGTTCCAGGGGGTCCCCAGGGGTCCTTGATGGGGTTCCAGGGGGTCCCCAGGGGTCCTTGAAGGGGCTCCAGGGGGTCCCCAGGGGTCCTTGAAGGGGTTCCAGGGGGTCCCCAGGGGTCCCACAGCCCAGCATGCAACAGTACAACTATAGTTAACAGTTAACACCATGAAGTGAAACAGAGAAATGTGACAATAATACAACACTGGAAACTATTGGTGGTAATTATAAAACATGCAGGAGTCTTTTACTGAGAGAATAAATGGAATTACAGCGACCCCTGCTGTCAGGATCAGGGTAAGACAACCTGCCTGTACAGAGCGATAAGATACATGCTGTCTGTCTGTCTGTCTGTCTGTCTGTCTGTCTGTATGTCTGTCTGTCTGTCTGTCTGTCTGTCTGTCTATCTAATTGATTGACAACATATGGTTGTGTTTCAAAATATCATCATTAGTCCTATTTATATTTCCATTTGATTTGAGTATTCAGTTAGTTGCCTTTATTAAAAAAAATCTACATATTTCCACAAATTACAATAAAGAAAAAAAGCCTCTTTGTATAATAGCACCTTTCATGACATGAAATGCAGCTCAAAGTGCTTTACAGAGCAATGGAGGAAGAAAGAAAAGAAAAGCAAAGCATAAAACATTAAAATAATAGCAGTAATGCAATACAGTGAGGAAAAAGATCAATCAAAAGAGTGTAGAAGTAGGTCTTGAGCTGAACTTTAAAAATGTCTACAGAGGCTGCCAATATATGTCCACATCGTATTTTATTTATTCAGATTCAGAAAAGTTACACCTGACTTTAGTTATCTCCGTGACAACCAACCATCAGCCAATCACAGCGCGATCCGAGCCGCGCTGTGTCCGTCCGTCCGAGCTATGGGATTTTGGACTCCATGTCGTCACTTCCTCCCTAACTAAAGCCGTTTCCATGGTGATTCAAGATGGCGTCAGGTAAGCACGGAGCTTCTGAACTATGGCATTAAATCACAGAAAGAAACAAATAACTGTTTGTTATTAATTCTAATTATTAATATTATTATTATTATTACATGCATTCCATAGACACCGTCCTCCTGGGCAGCAGACTCATTTAAAACTAGTTGCAGCAGTGTGTGTGTGTGACTGTGTGTGTAACTTAATTCATTACTGTGACTTGGAGTCAGATCTGATCATTGTTTGTTTGATTGAAGTATTTATTAACAGTTTGCAGAATTACAGTACATTTCAAGCACAACTCAATACAAAGACTGTTATTGAAATGATTACTATATTTACCCAGGGTATCTGGGCTAAGCTCAAGAACTTGTTTCCAGCCAGGCCCTGCTCATAGAACACATTTCATCGTAGTGGTTCAATTCCTTGTTCAAGGGCACTTCAGCGGTGGTCATTTTAACGTGTCGGACCGCTGATTCGAACTGGCGACCTTCCGGTATCAAGACCGATCCGCTATCCGTTCGGCCACCGCTGCCACAATTTGTGGACGACACACTGATAGAGCATTACACTGGTTTACAACAGGGTCCACCATGTTCAATTCATCACTAAGGCTTGTTTACATCAGGGACCTTCATGTCCTCTACTCCCAGGGATGTGTTAGAGGGGAGGGGCTGGAATCCCCTAAGAGGACACTTATGGACAGAAATAGCAGATCTACAAGCTCACAACGCGCCGCAGTGCGACGCGTTGAGAGCTTGTAGATCTGCTATTTTCAGGGTGCAAACCCAGCCCTCTTTAGCTAGTGGAGATGCAGGCGTAACAACATGGATTTATAAAGAAATTAGTTCAGCAAAATACTGTGTTCAAGTTCAGGAGACTTGATGAATTCCTGTTCTGTTCTTTGTCTATATAGAAGTGTCTATTTGTACGTCTCTAAATGTTTTGATGAATTGAACAAGGTGGACCCTCTTGTAAACAAGTGTAATGCTTAATTTGGTCGTCCACTCACAGTTAACAGCCTTTGTATTGAGTTTGTGCTTGAAATGTACTGTAATTCTGCACTGTTAATAAATATTTCAATCAATCAAACTTCGGGGGAAAAGCAAACAAATGGCATGGAAAGGAGAGGAGAAGCATTTGCATTTCTTAAGTTTCACCATGTAGTAAATGTGGTCTGGAGGGGCAGTTGTTTTACAGACGGGTAAAAGGGCAGTTGTTTTACAGACGGGTAAAAGGGCAGTTGTTTTACAGACGGGTAAAAGGGCAGTTGTTTTACAGACGGGTAAAAGGGCAGTTGTTCTACGGACGGGTAAAAGGGCAGTTGTTTTACAGACGGGTAAAAGGGCAGTTGTTTTACAGACGGGTAAAAGGGCAGTTGTTTTACAGACGGGTAAAAGGGCAGTTGTTTTACAGACAGGGTAAAAGGGCAGTTGTTTTACAGACGGGTAAAAGGGCAGTTGTTCTACAGACGGGTAAAAGGGCAGTTGTTTTACAGACGGGTAAAAGGGCAGTTGTTCTACAGACGGGTAAAAGGGCAGTTGTTTTACAGACGGGTAAAAGGGCAGTTGTTCTACAGACGGGTAAAAGGGCAGTTGTTTTACAGACGGGTAAAAGGGCAGTTGTTCTACAGACGGGTAAAAGGGCAGTTGTTTTACAGACGGGTAAAAGGGCAGTTGTTCTACAGACGGGTAAAAGGGCAGTTGTTTTACAGACGGGTAAAAGGGCAGTTGTTCTACAGACGGGTAAAAGGGCAGTTGTTCTACAGACGGGTAAAAGGGCAGTTGTTCTACAGACGGGTAAAAGGGCAGTTGTTTTACAGACGGGTAAAAGGGCAGTTGTTCTACAGACGGGTAAAAGGGCAGTTGTTCTACAGACGGGTAAAAGGGCAGTTGTTCTACAGACGGGTAAAAGGGCAGTTGTTCTACAGACGGGTAAAAGGGCAGTTGTTCTACAGACGGGTAAAAGGGCAGTTGTTTTACAGACGGGTAAAAGGGCAGTTGTTCTACGGACGGGTAAAAGGGCAGTTGTTTTACAGACGGGTAAAAGGGCAGTTGTTTTACAGACGGGTAAAAGGGCAGTTGTTTTACAGACGGGTAAAAGGGCAGTTGTTTTACAGACGGGTAAAAGGGCAGTTGTTTTACAGACGGGTAAAAGGGCAGTTGTTTTACAGACGGGTAAAAGGGGCAGTTGTTTTACAGACGGGTAAAAGGGCAGTTGTTTTACAGACGGGTAAAAGGGGAGTTGTTTTACAGACGGGTAAAAGGGCAGTTGTTTTACAGACGGGTAAAAGGGCAGTTGTTTTACAGACAAGTAAAAGGGCAGTTGTTTTACAGACGGGTAAAAGGGCAGTTGTTTTACAGACGGGTAAAAGGGCAGTTGTTTTACAGACGGGTAAAAGGGCAGTTGTTTTACAGACGGGTAAAAGGGCAGTTGTTTTACAGACGGGTAAAAGGGCAGTTGTTTTACAGACGGGTAAAAGGGCAGTTGTTTTACAGACGGGTAAAAGGGCAGTTGTTTTACAGACGGGTAAAAGGGCAGTTGTTTTACAGACGGGTAAAAGGGCAGTTGTTTTACAGACAAGTAAAAGGGCAGTTGTTTTACAGACGGGTAAAAGGGCAGTTGTTTTACAGACGGGTAAAAGGGCAGTTGTAGGTGGAGAATCAATAAATGGTCGTCACACTGATAAGAAACAGGATGCGCGCGCATAGCATAGAACCCTTCCTCTCATAAGATGCAATGGAAAGGTTCTAACTGCATCACGTGTAAAAAATGCCTCATCAAACTTTCAGATGCTGTTTTTCTCCCAGTGTGGAGGAAGAATGATTAGGATTTTTATTGTGATCTCTCGCCCTTGAAATATATAATCTTTGATTGATTGATTGATTGAAATATCTATTAACAGTTTGCAGAATTACAGTAAATTTCAAGCACAAACTCAATACAAAGACTGTTAACTGTGAGTGGATGACCCAATTAAGCATTACAATTTACAAGAGGGTCCACCATGTTCAATTCATCAAAGTAATCCATTGGTTTCTGGTGTGTTTGAACAATAATAGCAATTAAAAACAGTTGTCCTCAAAACCACAGCTCCAGTCGCTGTCATAAGAACGGGAGGTGCGCTCATGATCACGGCTGCACGCGCACCTGCAGCCCATCAAGTATAATTTATGCTTCGTCCCGCGATGGTGTCGCGCACGCAGACCTCTACGCTCACAACAGTCGCATCTGTGATGCGATGTGAGCTTGTATATCAGCTGTTCTCTGTGCGCAAAACTGTTGCGCTTTGAAGTATAAATGTCTCCTAGGGTGCATCCCACAACACCAGAGGGAGGGCAACGAACCATGTACAACCCAGATTCGGCACAAACAAGGGACTAAATTCTTTTCGCTCCTATGCCACCAAAATGTGGAACGCCCTACCAACTGTCATTAAGACATGCGAATCCCTTGACTCTTTCAAAACCGCTCTCAAAGGGCACCTACGGACGGCTGCAATTCGAAACTGGCCCCTGTAAAATCGGAATCCCTCAAACACGAACGCAAGGACAACACAAGAGACGGTCGCGGCCACACAGCCAACTCAAGGTATGGCCACTGAGCCAACTTGGGGACCCAACGCAGCTCCTCCAAGGAAAAAAAACAAATTAACGGAGCTGAACGTGAATCCCCCCCACCGCCCACCCCTTTTTTTCCCCCTCACTGTATATGTTTCTTTTCCCTTTTTACCTCCTTTATGATGAATTCCTGTTCTGTCTATAGAAGTGTCTATTTGTACGTCTCTAAATGTTTTGATGATTTGAACATGGTGGACCCTATTGGAAACAAGTGTAATGCTTAATTGGGTCGTCCACTCACAGTTAACAGCCTTTGTATTGAGTTTGTGCTTGAAATGTACTGTAATTCTGCAAACTGTTAATAAATTCTTCAATCAATCAATCAATCAATCTCACTAGCCAACTCACAAGAGGAGGTTGAATGGACTGAAACCAGCGCTCCCCAAAACAACAGGTTTTGAGATCTGTTGGGAATTGATTACATGGAGCAGTCACTCGTGCGCCCAGTCCCAATGTTTGTAAACAAATAATTGGTCTATACATTGAGTTTGTGTATGGAATGATAAGACTCAGACCCTCTATATACCGCTTCTTTGTAATATTTATACATTACTTACAAATAATTGCATTTGTATATATTTAAATGTATTTGTTTATTTGGTTTTAATATTTACTAATACTTATTTCTAACTAGGATAATCCTTATCCAGGCTGTTCCATAGACGCACCCCTCTTACGGATACGCATTTATCTTTGGTGTTGGTTATTGCGTTTTTTCTCTTATTAAATCCATTCTGGACGGGAACCCCTTTTGGTGTTTTAAACATTATGTTATAATTTAGCTATTGAAACATAGCAGATCTACAAGCTCATAGCACGGCACCGCGCTACGAGCTTGTAGGTCTGCTATTTTTGAAAAATCGTGAAAATGCAGCACAAATCTTTGAATATATATTCTTTCAGAGCGAACGTTTTTAACTCAAATCTTTGTTTCTGAGGGGTTCCTGGAATAACATATTTTCAGATGGGGGTCGGCGGCCAAATACAGATAATTCTGGGGCTCCTTGACATGAACAAGTTTGAGCACCACTGATACAGAAACATGGGTTTTTCAGAAAAACTGTTAGGATTTAGATGAAGCACATTTTTAGAATCGAGCTCAGGTCAAAATGGGTTAAATACACCAGTTCCCCTGAGTTGGTACCTGGTCTCTCAAGTTTGAACAGTTCCTGCATGCAGGGTGGAAGAATATTGTGGTGGGCCTAGTACATTATGATGGCAGTGTTTAGGTCAACTATAGGTCTTCTATGGGCCTTGTACATTATGATGGCAGTGTTTAGGTCAACTAGGTCTTCTATGGGCCTTGTACATTATGATGGCAGTGTTTAGGTCAACTAGGTCTTCTATGGGCCTTGTACATTATGATGGCAGTGTTTAGGTCAACTATAGGTCTTCTATGGGCCTTGTACATTATGATGGCAGTGTTTAGGTCAACTATAGGTCTTCTATGGGCCTTGTACATTATGATGGCAGTGTTTAGGTCAACTATAGGTCTTCTATGGGCCTTGTACATTATGATGGCAGTGTTTAGGTCAACTATAGGTCTTCAATGGGCCTTGTACATTATGATGGCAGTGTTTAGGTCAACTAGGTCTTCTATGGGCCTAGTACATTATGATGGCAGTGTTTAGGTCAACTAGGTCTTCTATGGGCCTAGTACATTATGATGGCAGTGTTTAGGTCAACTAGGTCTTCTATGGGCCTAGTACATTATGATGGCAGTGTTTAGGTCAACTATAGGTCTTCTATGGGCCTTGTACATTATGATGGCAGTGTTTAGGTCAACTATAGGTCTTCTATGGGCCTAGTACATTATGATGGCAGTGTTTAGGTCAACTATAGGTCTTCTATGGGCCTTGTTCATTATGATGACAGTGTTTAGGTCAACTATAGGTCTTCTATGGGCCTTGTACATTATGATGGCAGTGTTTAGGTCAACTATAGGTCTTCTATGGGCCTAGTACATTATGATGGCAGTGTTTAGGTCAACTAGGTCTTCTATGGGCCTTGTACATTATGATGGCAGTGTTTAGGTCAACTATAGGTCTTCTATGGGCCTTGTACATTATGATGGCAGTGTTTAGGTCAGCTATAGGTCTTCTATGGGCCTTGTACATTATGATGGCAGTGTTTAGGTCAACTAGGTCTTCTATGGGCCTTGTTCATTATGATGGCAGTGTTTAGGTCAACTATAGGTCTTCTATGGGCCTAGTACATTATGATGGCAGTGTTTAGGTCAACTAGGTCTTCTATGGGCCTTGTACATTATGATGGCAGTGTTTAGGTCAACTATAGGTCTTCTATGGGCCTTGTACATTATGATGGCAGTGTTTAGGTCAACTATAGGTCTTCTATGGGCCTTGTACATTATGATGGCAGTGTTTAGGTCAACTAGGTCTTCTATGGGCCTAGTACATTATGATGGCAGTGTTTAGGTCAACTATAGGTCTTCTATGGGCCTAGTACATTATGATGGCAGTGTTTAGGTCAACTATAGGTCTTCTATGGGCCTAGTACATTATGATGGCAGTGTTTAGGTCAACTAGGTCTTCTATGGGCCTTGTACATTATGATGGCAGTGTTTAGGTCAACTATAGGTCTTCTATGGGCCTAGTACATTATGATGGCATTGTTTAGGTCAACTATAGGTCTTCTATGGGCCTTGTTCATTATGATGGCAGTGTTTAGGTCAACTATAGGTCTTCTATGGGCCTTGTTCATTATGATGGCAGTGTTTAGGTCAACTATAGGTCTTCTATGGGCCTAGTACATTATGATGGCAGTGTTTAGGTCAACTAGGTCTTCTATGGGCCTTGTACATTATGATGGCAGTGTTTAGGTCAACTATAGGTCTTCTATGGGCCTTGTACATTATGATGGCAGTGTTTAGGTCAACTAGGTCTTCTATGGGCCTAGTACATTATGATGGCAGTGTTTAGGTCAACTATAGGTCTTCTATGGGCCTTGTACATTATGATGGCAGTGTTTAGGTCAACTATAGGTCTTCTATGGGCCTAGTACATTATGATGGCAGTGTTTAGGTCAACTAGGTCTTCTATGGGCCTTGTACATTATGATGGCAGTGTTTAGGTCAACTATAGGTCTTCTATGGGCCTTGTACATTATGATGGCAGTGTTTAGGTCAACTAGGTCTTCTATGGGCCTAGTACATTATGATGGCAGTGTTTAGGTCAACTAGGTCTTCTATGGGCCTTGTTCATTATGATGGCAGTGTTTAGGTCAACTAGGTCTTCTATGGGCCTTGTACATTATGATGGTAGTGTTTAGGTCAACTATAGGTCTTCTATGGGCCTTGTTCATTATGATGGCAGTGTTTAGGTCAACTATAGGTCTTCTATGGGCCTTGTTCATTATGATGGCAGTGTTTAGGTCAACTAGGTCTTCTATGGGCCTTGTTCATTATGATGGCAGTGTTTAGGTCAACTAGGTCTTCTATGGGCCTTGTTCATTATGATGGCAGTGTTTAGGTCAACTATAGGTCTTCTATGGGCCTTGTTCATTATGATGGCAGTGTTTAGGTCAACTAGGTCTTCTATGGGCCTTGTTCATTATGATGGCAGTGTTTAGGTCAACTATAGGTCTTCTATGGGCCTAGTACATTATGATGGTAGTGTTTAGGTCAACTATAGGTCTTCTATGGGCCTTGTACATTATGATGGTAGTGTTTAGGTCAACTATAGGTCTTCTATGGGCCTAGTACATTATGATGGTAGTGTTTAGGTCAACTATAGGTCTTCTATGGGCCTAGTACATTATGATGGTAGTGTTTAGGTCAACTATAGGTCTTCTATGGGCCTTGTACATTATGATGGTAGTGTTTAGGTCAACTATAGGTCTTCTATGGGCCTAGTACATTATGATGGTAGTGTTTAGGTCAACTATAGGTCTTCTATGGGCCTTGTACATTATGATGGCAGTGTTTAGGTCAACTATAGGTCTTCTATGGGCCTTGTACATTATGATGGCAGTGTTTAGGTCAACTATAGGTCTTCTATGGGCCTTGTACATTATGATGGCAGTGTTTAGGTCAACTAGGTCTTCTATGGGCCTTGTACATTATGATGGCAGTGTTTAGGTCAACTAGGTCTTCTATGGGCCTAGTACATTATGATGGCAGTGTTTAGGTCAACTATAGGTCTTCTATGGGCCTTGCACATTATGATGGCAGTGTTTAGGTCAACTATAGGTCTTCTATGGGCCTTGTACATTATGATGGCAGTGTTTAGGTCAACTATAGGTCTTCTATGGGCCTTGTACATTATGATGGCAGTGTTTAGGTCAACTATAGGTCTTCTATGGGCCTTGTACATTATGATGGCAGTGTTTAGGTCAACTATAGGTCTTCTATGGGCCTTGTACATTATGATGGCAGTGTTTAGGTCAACTAGGTCTTCTATGGGCCTTGTACATTATGATGGCAGTGTTTAGGTCAACTAGGTCTTCTATGGGCCTTGTACATTATGATGGCAGTGTTTAGGTCAACTATAGGTCTTCTATGGGCCTTGTACATTATGATGGCAGTGTTTAGGTCAACTATAGGTCTTCTATGGGCCTAGTACATTATGATGGCAGTGTTTAGGTCAACTATAGGTCTTCTATGGGCCTTGTACATTATGATGGCAGTGTTTAGGTCAACTATAGGTCTTCTATGGGCCTTGTACATTATGATGGTAGTGTTTAGGTCAACTATAGGTCTTCTATGGGCCTAGTACATTATGATGGCACTGTTTAGGTCAACTATAGGTCTTCTATGGGCCTTGTACATTATGATGGCAGTGTTTAGGTCAACTATAGGTCTTCTATGGGCCTAGTACATTATGATGGCAGTGTTTAGGTCAACTAGGTCTTCTATGGGCCTAGTACATTATGATGGCAGTGTTTAGGTCAACTATAGGTCTTCTATGGGCCTAGTACATTATGATGGCAGTGTTTAGGTCAACTAGGTCTTCTATGGGCCTTGTACATTATGATGGTAGTGTTTAGGTCAACTAGGTCTTCTATGGGCCTAGTACATTATGATGGCAGTGTTTAGGTCAACTATAGGTCTTCTATGGGCCTTGTACATTATGATGGCAGTGTTTAGGTCAACTATAGGTCTTCTATGGGCCTAGTACATTATGATGGTAGTGTTTAGGTCAACTATAGGTCTTCTATGGGCCTAGTACATTATGATGGCAGTGTTTAGGTCAACTAGGTCTTCTATGGGCCTTGTACATTATGATGGCAGTGTTTAGGTCAACTATAGGTCTTCTATGGGCCTTGTACATTATGATGGCAGTGTTTAGGTCAACTAGGTCTTCTATGGGCCTTGTACATTATGATGGCAGTGTTTAGGTCAACTTTAGGTCTTCTATGGGCCTTGCACATTATGATGGCAGTGTTTAGGTCAACTATAGGTCTTCTATGGGCCTTGTACATTATGATGGCAGTGTTTAGGTCAACTATAGGTCTTCTATGGGCCTTGTACATTATGATGGCAGTGTTTAGGTCAACTATAGGTCTTCTATGGGCCTTGTACATTATGATGGCAGTGTTTAGGTCAACTATAGGTCTTCTATGGGCTTTGCACATTATGATGGCAGTGTTTAGGTCAACTATAGGTCTTCTATGGGCCTTGTACATTATGAAGGCAGTGTTTAGGTCAACTAGGTCTTCTATGGGCCTAGTACATTATGATGGCAGTATTTAGGTCAACTATAGGTCTTCTATGGGCCTTGTACATTATGATGGCAGTGTTTAGGTCAACTATAGGTCTTCTATGGGCCTTGCACATTATGATGGCAGTGTTTAGGTCAACTATAGGTCTTCTATGGGCCTTGTACATTATGATGGCAGTGTTTAGGTCAACTATAGGTCTTCTATGGGCCTTGTACATTATGATGGCAGTGTTTAGGTCAACTATAGGTCTTCTATGGGCCTTGTACATTATGATGGCAGTGTTTAGGTCAACTAGGTCTTCTATGGGCCTAGTACATTATGATGGCAGTGTTTAGGTAAACTATGGGCCTTGTACATTATGATGGCAGTGTTTAGGTCAACTATAGGTCTTCTATGGGCCTTGTACATTATGCTGGCAGTGTTTAGGTCAGCTATAGGTCTTCTATGGGCCTTGTACATTATGATGGCAGTGTTTAGGTCAACTATGGGCCTTGTACATTATGATGGCAGTGTTTAGGTCAACTATAGGTCTTCTATGGGCCTTGTACATTATGATGGCAGTGTTCAGGTCAACTATAGGTCTTCTATGGGCCTAGTACATTATGATGGCAGTGTTTAGGTCAACTATAGGTCTTCTATGGGCCTTGTACATTATGATGGCAGTGTTTAGGTCAACTATAGGTCTTCTATGGGCCTTGTACATTATGATGGCAGTGTTTAGGTCAACTATAGGTCTTCTATGGGCCTTGTACATTATGATGGCAGTGTTTAGGTCAACTAGGTCTTCTATGGGCCTTGTACATTATGATGGCAGTGTTTAGGTCAACTAGGTCTTCTATGGGCCTTGTACATTATGATGGTAGTGTTTAGGTCAACTATAGGTCTTCTATGGGCCTAGTACATTATGATGGTAGTGTTTAGGTCAACTATAGGTCTTCTATGGGCCTTGTACATTATGATGGCAGTGTTTAGGTCAACTAGGTCTTCTATGGGCCTTGTACATTATGATGGCAGTGTTTAGGTCAACTATAGGTCTTCTATGGGCCTTGTACATTATGATGGCAGTGTTTAGGTCAACTAGGTCTTCTATGGGCCTTGTACATTATGATGGTAGTGTTTAGGTCAACTATAGGTCTTCTATGGGCCTAGTACATTATGATGGCACTGTTTAGGTCAACTATAGGTCTTCTATGGGCCTTGTACATTATGATGGCAGTGTTTAGGTCAACTATAGGTCTTCTATGGGCCTTGTACATTATGATGGTAGTGTTTAGGTCAACTAGGTCTTCTATGGGCCTTGTACATTATGATGGCAGTGTTTAGGTCAACTAGGTCTTCTATGGGCCTTGTACATTATGATGGCAGTGTTTAGGTCAACTATAGGTCTTCTATGGGCCTAGTACATTATGATGGCAGTGTTTAGGTCAACTATAGGTCTTCTATGGGCCTAGTACATTATGATGGCAGTGTTTAGGTCAACTATAGGTCTTCTATGGGCCTAGTACATTATGATGGCAGTGTTTAGGTCAACTATAGGTCTTCTATGGGCCTTGTACATTATGATGGCAGTGTTTAGGTCAGCTAGGTCTTCTATGGGCCTAGTACATTATGATGGCAGTGTTTAGGTCAACTAGGTCTTCTATGGGCCTTGTACATTATGATGGCAGTGTTTAGGTCAACTAGGTCTTCTATGGGCCTAGTACATTATGATGGCAGTGTTTAGGTCAACTAGGTCTTCTATGGGCCTTGTACATTATGATGGCAGTGTTTAGGTCAACTAGGTCTTCTATGGGCCTAGTACATTATGATGGCAGTGTTTAGGTCAACTAGGTCTTCTATGGGCCTTGTACATTATGATGGCAGTGTTTAGGTCAACTATAGGTCTTCTATGGGCCTTGTACATTATGATGGCAGTGTTTAGGTCAACTAGGTCTTCTATGGGCCTTGTACATTATGATGGCAGTGTTTAGGTCAACTATAGGTCTTCTATGGGCCTTGTACATTATGATGGCAGTGTTTAGGTCAACTATAGGTCTTCTAGGGCCTTGTACATTATGATGGCAGTGTTTAGGTCAACTATAGGTCTTCTATGGGCCTTGTACATTATGATGGCAGTGTTTAGGTCAACTATAGGTCTTCTATGGGCCTTGTACATTATGATGGCAGTGTTTAGGTCAACTATAGGTCTTCTATGGGCCTTGTACATTATGATGGCAGTGTTTAGGTCAACTAGGTCTTCTATGGGCCTTGTACATTATGATGGCAGTGTTTAGGTTAACTATAGGTCTTCTATGGGCCTTGTACATTATGATGGCAGTGTTTAGGTCAACTAGGTCTTCTATGGGCCTTGTACATTATGATGGTAGTGTTTAGGTCAACTATAGGTCTTCTATGGGCCTAGTACATTATGATGGCACTGTTTAGGTCAACTATAGGTCTTCTATGGGCCTTGTACATTATGATGGCAGTGTTTAGGTCAACTATAGGTCTTCTATGGGCCTTGTACATTATGATGGTAGTGTTTAGGTCAACTAGGTCTTCTATGGGCCTTGTACATTATGATGGCAGTGTTTAGGTCAACTAGGTCTTCTATGGGCCTTGTACATTATGATGGCAGTGTTTAGGTCAACTATAGGTCTTCTATGGGCCTAGTACATTATGATGGCAGTGTTTAGGTCAACTATAGGTCTTCTATGGGCCTAGTACATTATGATGGCAGTGTTTAAGTCAACTATAGGTCTTCTATGGGCCTAGTACATTATGATGGCAGTGTTTAGGTCAACTAGGTCTTCTATGGGCCTTGTACATTATGATGGCAGTGTTTAGGTCAACTATAGGTCTTCTATGGGCCTAGTACATTATGATGGCAGTGTTTAGGTCAACTATAGGTCTTCTATGGGCCTAGTACATTATGATGGCAGTGTTTAGGTCAACTAGGTCTTCTATGGGCCTTGTACATTATGATGGCAGTGTTTAGGTCAACTAGGTCTTCTATGGGCCTAGTACATTATGATGGCAGTGTTTAGGTCAACTAGGTCTTCTATGGGCCTTGTACATTATGATGGCAGTGTTTAGGTCAACTAGGTCTTCTATGGGCCTAGTACATTATGATGGCAGTGTTTAGGTCAGCTATAGAGCGTCGCAGTCCCGCCCCCTACAATGGCCCAAGAAATGAATCCCAATGCATTTTTCCTCATAGACATTTCAAAAAGTATTTATTTAAAGACGGTTACGCTGCGGACAAAGCCAACTCGAGTCGTGACAACTCATGACAACACAAACAATATTTTGGACCAAACAAATAATTACTAAGAAGAAAAACAACAAAAAAAGTGCCGTTTTTTTCTTCTTTCTAATTATTTGTTCGGCCCAAAAAATTGTGTTTGTTGTCATGATTTGTCACGACTCGAGCCGGCTGTCCGCGGCGTAAACGTCTTTAAATAAATACTTTCGGAAATGTCTATGAGGAAAATGAACGGAGAATCATTTCCTGGGCCCTGGTAGGCGGCGGGACTGCGACGCTCTATAGGTCTTCTAATTTAAGGGTTTTATTTTTAACCCATTTTGACGTGAGATCAGATTCTAAAAATGTCTTCTACATCCTGACAGTTTTCTGAAAAAGCTATGTTTCTATGTCAGTCGTTCTTCGATTTTTCAAAAATAGCAGGCCTACAAGCTCGTAGCGCGCCACTCGGCGGCGCGCTATGAGCTTGTAGATCTGCTATTCTTCAATAGCTAAAGCATAACATAATGCTAACACCAAAAGGGGTTCCCGCCCAAAATGTGTTTAATAAAGAGTGGATTTGTTGGCTCTAGGTAGTCCCATTTATTTATTAATCTTATGGCTTTTTTTTTGTAACAGAAATACAGGATTAATGTTAGTTTCCAAAACTCTTTCAAACTGAGCTCCCTGCCATCCTTAGGTCAGTTCAAACTGAGCTCCCTGCCATCCTTCAGTCAGTTCAAACTGAGCTCCCTGCCATCCTTCAGTCAGTTCAAACTGAGCTCCCTGCCATCCTTAGGTCAGTTCAGACTGAGCTCCCTGCCATCCTTAGGTCAGTTCAAACTGAGCTCCCTGCCATCCTTAGGTCAGTTCAAACTGAGCTCCCTGCCATCCTTAGGTCAGTTCAGACTGAGCTCCCTGCCATCCTTAGGTCAGTTCAAACTGAGCTCCCTGCCATCCTTAGGTCAGTTCAAACTGAGCTCCCTGCCATCCTTAGGTCAGTTCAAACTGAGCTCCCTGCCATCCTTCAGTCAGTTCAAACTGAGCTCCCTGCCATCCTTCAGTCAGTTCAAACTGAGCTCCCTGCCATCCTTAGGTCAGTTCAGACTGAGCTCCCTGCCATCCTTAGGTCAGTTCAAACTGAGCTCCCTGCCATCCTTAGGTCAGTTCAAACTGAGCTCCCTGCCATCCTTAGGTCAGTTCAGACTGAGCTCCCTGCCATCCTTAGGTCAGTTCAAACTGAGCTCCCTGCCATCCTTAGGTCAGTTCAGACTGAGCTCCCTGCCATCCTTAGGTCAGTTCAGACTGAGCTCCCTGCCATCCTTCAGTCAGTTCAAACTGAGCTCCCTGCCATCCTTAGGTCAGTTCAAACTGAGCTCCCTGCCATCCTTAGGTCAGTTCAAACTGAGCTCCCTGCCATCCTTAGGTCAGTTCAAACTGAGCTCCCTGCCATCCTTAGGTCAGTTCAAACTGAGCTCCCTGCCATCCTTAGGTCAGTTCAGACTGAGCTCCCTGCCATCCTTAGGTCAGTTCAAACTGAGCTCCCTGCCATCCTTCAGTCAGTTCAGACTGAGCTCCCTGCCATCCTTAGGTCAGTTCAGACTGAGCTCCCTGCCATCCTTCAGTCAGTTCAGACTGAGCTCCCTGCCATCCTTAGGTCAGTTCAGACTGAGCTCCCTGCCATCCTTAGGTCAGTTCAAACTGAGCTCCCTCCCATCCTTAGGTCAGTTCAGACTGAGCTCCCTGCCATCCTTAGGTCAGTTCAAACTGAGCTCCCTGCCATCCTTAGGTCAGTTCAAACTGAGCTCCCTGCCATCCTTAGGTCAGTTCAGACTGAGCTCCCTGCCATCCTTAGGTCAGTTCAAACTGAGCTCCCTGCCATCCTTAGGTCAGTTCAAACTGAGCTCCCTGCCATCCTTAGGTCAGTTCAAACTGAGCTCCCTGCCATCCTTCAGTCAGTTCAAACTGAGCTCCCTGCCATCCTTAGGTCAGTTCAAACTGAGCTCCCTGCCATCCTTAGGTCAGTTCAAACTGAGCTCCCTGCCATCCTTCAGTCAGTTCAAACTGAGCTCCCTGCCATCCTTAGGTCAGTTCAAACTGAGCTCCCTGCCATCCTTCAGTCAGTTCAAACTGAGCTCCCTGCCGTCCTTAGGTCAGTTCAGACTGAGCTCCCTGCCATCCTTAGGTCAGTTCAGACTGAGCTCCCTGCCATCCTTCAGTCAGTTCAAACTGAGCTCCCTGCCATCCTTAGGTCAGTTCAAACTGAGCTCCCTGCCATCCTTAGGTCAGTTCAGACTGAGCTCCCTGCCATCCTTAGGTCAGTTCAAACTGAGCTCCCTGCCATCCTTGCTCCTGCTTTAATTAATCTATTTTACTGATGGTTGTTCTGTATAAAGTTCCTTTGTAATTTATCCTGATTTATAATGTTTGATGTATTGTTTTTTGACTGTATTTTGTGTATTGTAACCTTGGCTACATTGAAAAGGAGTATAAATGAAGGTGATATGCACTCCCTCATACTTAAACACATAAAGGAGTATAAATGAAGGTGATATGCACTCCCTCATACTTAAACACATAAAGGAGTATAAATGAAGGTGATATGCACTCCCTCATACTTCCACACAGTAAAGGAGTATAAATGAAGGTGATATGCACTCCCTCATACTTCCACACAGTAAAGGAGTATAAATGAAGGTGATATGCACTCCCTCATACTTCCACACAGTAAAAGGAGTATAAATGAAGGTGATATGCACTCCCTCATACTTAAACACATAAAGGAGTATAAATGAAGGTGATATGCACTCCCTCATACTTCCACACAGTAAAGGAGTATAAATGAAGGTGATATGCACTCCCTCATACTTCCACACAGTGGAAGGCGTATAAATGAAGGTGATATGCACTCCCTCATACTTCCACACAGTGGAAGGAGTATAAATGAAGGTGATATGCACTCCCTCATACTTCCACACAGTGGAAGGAGTATAAATGAAGGTGATATGCACTCCCTCATACTAAAGGAGTATAAATGAAGGTGATATGCACTCCCTCATACTTCCACACAGTAAGTAAAGGAGTATAAATGAAGGTGATATGCACTCCCTCATACTTCCACACAGTAAGTAAAGGAGTATAAATGAAGGTGATATGCACTCCCTCATACTAAAGGAGTATAAATGAAGGTGATATGCACTCCCTCATACTAAAGGAGTATAAATGAAGGTGATATGCACTCCCTCATAAGGAGTATAAATGAAGGTGATATGCACTCCCTCATACTTCCACACAGTAAGTAAAGGAGTATAAATGAAGGTGATATGCACTCCCTCATACTAAAGGAGTATAAATGAAGGTGATATGCACTCCCTCATACTAAAGGAGTATAAATGAAGGTGATATGCACTCCCTCATACTTCCACACAGTAAGGAGTATAAATGAAGGTGATATGCACTCCCTCATACTAAAGGAGTATAAATGAAGGTGATATGCACTCCCTCATACTAAAGGAGTATAAATGAAGGTGATATGCACTCCCTCATACTAAAGGAGTATAAATGAAGGTGATATGCACTCCCTCATAAGGAGTATAAATGAAGGTGATATGCACTCCCTCATACTTCCACACAGTAAGTTAGGTATGGAAGTATGAGGAAGCCGTACAGCTGGTAAAGTGAACTATGGTTGCCAATGGGTTTCAATTTGTATAGTATGGCATTATTGTTTTGGATATGTGTGACTATTGTGTGATGCAACCTGTCATATTGTTAGTGTTGTAGAGGTTTACGTGGCTTAACATCTGATCTCTGAACAACGATCTGGTGCCACCCATTTATAAAACAAATATGGGCAAATTCACCTTTCAAAGCACTGCTACCCAGGTGTGGAATGCCCTCCTCCCATCCCTCAAAACAAACAAATCTCTGGCTTCCTTCAAGACAGGCCTAAAGATTCACCTATCAGCAGGTCAAAGGGAGAGGAGGTGATCGCCCCAGCCTCTTTATACTAATAATCCCCTTCCGATTAACTTCGGCCCCAACCTATGCATACTGTATATTTTCATGTTTAGAGGAAATTGATATGCTGTTATATCAACTGTTGTTACTGTGTTAAATTATTATTCATGTCATGTGTGAGTGGATGGGACCCGAATGGAAACAAGGCCGCAAGGTCTTTCTTCGGTGAAATCCTTTTTCGGACAAAAAAAATGCCTGACTGTACATTGTGCTGTTTGCATTTATATGTTGCCTAATAAAATATTCAATCAATCAATCAATCTGTGTGATGCAACCTGTCATATTGTTAGTGTTGTAGAGGTTTACGTGGCTTAACATCTGATCTGTGTCTGTTGGTCTCTTTGCAGGCAGACAACTAATCGTATCCTTTTAAATGGATTCATCTTCACGTCCTCTATCGCCAAATTCATGTGTGTTATTTCTGGATAACAGACCGCTCTATAACAGACCACTCTGCTCTATAACAGACCACTCTATAACAGACCGCTCTATAAGAGACCGCTCTATAACAGACCGCTCCGCTCTATAACAGACCGCTCTATAACAGACCGCTCTATAACAGACCGCTCCGCTCTATAACAGACCGCTCTATAACAGACCGCTCTATAACAGACCGCTCTATAACAGACCGCTCTATAACAGACCGCTCAGCTCTATAACAGACCGCTCTATAACAGACCGCTCTATAACAGACCACTCCGCTCTATAACAGACCGCTCTATAACAGACCGCTCTATAACAGACCGCTCTACTCTATAACAGACCGCTCTATAACAGACCGCTCTATAACAGACCGCTGTGCTGCTCTATAACAGACCGCTCTATAACAGACCGCTCTATAACAGACCGCTCTGCTCTATAACAGACCGCTCTATAACAGACCGCTCTATAACAGACCGCTCTATAACAGACCGCTCCGCTCTATAACAGACCGCTCTATAACAGACCACTCTATAACAGACCACTCTATAACAGACCACTCTATAACAGACCGCTCTATAACAGACCGCTCCGCTCTATAACAGACCGCTCTATAACAGACCACTCTATAACAGACCACTCTATAACAGACCACTCTATAACAGACCGCTCTATAACAGACCGCTCTATAACAGACCGCTCTATAACAGACCGCTCCGCTCTATAACAGACCACTCTATAACACCGCTCTATAACAGACCACTATAACAGACCGCTCTATAACAGACCGCTCTATAACAGACCGCTCCGCTCTATAACAGACCGCTCTATAACAGACCGCTCCGCTCTATAACAGACCGCTCTATAACAGACCGCTCCGCTCTATAACAGACCGCTCTATAACAGACCGCTCTATAACAGACCGCTCCGCTCTATAACAGACCACTCTATAACAGACCACTCTATAACAGACCGCTCTATAACAGACCGCTCCGCTCTATAACAGACCGCTCTATAACAGACCGCTCCGCTCTATAACAGACCGCTCTATAACAGACCGCTCTATAACAGACCGCTCCGCTCTATAACAGACCGCTGTGCTCTATAACAGACCACTCTATAACAGACCGCTGTGCTCTATAACAGACCGCTCTATAACAGACCGCTCTATAACAGACCGCTGTGCTCTATAACAGACCGCTCTATAGCAGACCGCTCTATAACAGACCGCTCTATAACAGACCGCTCTATAACAGACCGCTCTATAACAGACCGCTGTGCTCTATAACAGACCGCTCTATAACAGACCGCTCTATAGCAGACCGCTCTATAACAGACCGCTCTATAACAGACCGCTCTACAACAGACCGCTCTATAACAGACCGCTCTATAACAGACCGCTCTATAACAGACCACTCTATAACAGACCACTCTATAACAGACCGCTCTATAACAGACCGCTCTATAACAGACCACTCTATAACAGACCACTCTATAACAGACCACTCTATAACAGACCGCTCCGCTCTATAAACAGACCTCTGGCTAATCAAACCCTCGGAGCACCTGCTGCGCCCCGCTTGATTTACTGACACACACACACACACACACACACACACACACACACACACACACACACACATATCCCTTACATCGTTGGGTTCCCAAAGTGGGGTGCGGGGACCCCCAGGAACTCTGAGAGAGTGTACAAATGGAACCAAATGGACCAAACGGGTCCATTTGGTTCCATTTGTACACTCTCAGAGTTAAATTAACATTGATTTTACAATATAAATTGGGGGTCTCAGAGACAGAAATGCCATTAAATGGGGGTCCGTAGACTAACGCATGTCAAACTGGGGGTCCTTGAAATTAAACGGGTTGAGAATCACTGCTAGAGCCGTAAAGATCTGCTCTTATGGGGGTCCCTGGCATATCTTTTCAAATGGGGGGTCCGCGGGATAATTAGTGTCGATTTGGGGGTCCTTGTCATGAACAAGTTTGGGAACCACTGCCTTACATATTATATTGTATATCAGCTGTCTTCCAGTCCTTAACACAGTGTATATCAGCTGTCTTCCAGTCCTTAACACAGTGTATATCAGCTGTCTTCTCCTTAACACAGTGTATATCAGCTGTCTTCTCCTTAACACAGTGTATATCAGCTGTCTTCCAGTCCTTAACACAGTGTATATCAGCTGTCTTCCAGTCCTTAACACAGTGTATATCAGCTGTCTTCTCCTTAACACAGTGTATATCAGCTGTCTTCTCCTTAACACAGTGTATATCAGCTGTCTTCTCCTTAACACAGTGTATATCAGCTGTCTTCCAGTCCTTAACACAGTGTATATCAGCTGTCTTCTCCTTAACACAGTGTATATCAGCTGTCTTCCAGTCCTTAACACAGTGTATATCAGCTGTCTTCTGTCCTTAACACAGTGTATATCAGCTGTCTTCTAGTCCTTAACACAGTGTATATCAGCTGTCTTCCAGTCCTTAACACAGTGTATATCAGCTGTCTTCCAGTCCTTAACACAGTGTATATCAGCTGTCTTCTCCTTAACACAGTGTATATCAGCTGTCTTCTCCTTAACACAGTGTATATCAGCTGTCTTCCAGTCCTTAACACAGTGTATATCAGCTGTCTTCTCCTTAACACAGTGTATATCAGCTGTCTTCCAGTCCTTAACACAGTGTATATCAGCTGTCTTCTGTCCTTAACACAGTGTATATCAGCTGTCTTCTAGTCCTTAACACAGTGTATATCAGCTGTCTTCCAGTCCTTAACACAGTGTATATCAGCTGTCTTCCAGTCCTTAACACAGTGTATATCAGCTGTCTTCCAGTCCTGTCTATATTGTATATAATCTAAATACATGTATATAATCTATATACATGTATATAAATGTATTATATTTATCCTTAACATTATGTGACCAGCTGTCCTCCAGTCCTCTCCAGATCCTGCTGTTCCTCAACTCCTGGTTTTCCTACGTTTTCTTCCTGGCCGAGGGACTCATGTTCATTTATAAAGGTATGTTCCTATTGGCCGAGGGGCCTCATGTTCATCTATAAAGGTGTGTTTCTATTGGCTGAGGGCCTCATGTTCATCAATAAATGTATGCTCCTATTGGCTGAGGGGCCTCATGTTCATCTATAAAGGTGTGTTTCTATTGGCTGAGGGCCTCATGTTCATCTATAAAGGTGTGTTTCTATTGGCTGAGGGACTCATGTTCATCTATAAAGGTGTGTTTCTATTGGCTGAGGGCCTCATGTTCATCTATAAAGGTATGCTCCTATTGGCTGAGGGGCCTCATGTTCATCTATAAAGGTGTGTTCCTATTGGCCGAGGGGCCTCATGTTCATCTATAAAGGTGTGTTTCTATTGGCTGAGGGCCTCATGTTCATCTATAAAGGTGTGTTTCTATTGGCTGAGGGCCTCATATTCATCTATAAAGGTGTGTTTCTATTGGCTGAGGGCCTCATGTTCATCTATAAAGGTATGCTCCTATTGGCTGAGGGGCCTCATGTTCATCTATAAAGGTGTGTTCCTTTTGGCTGAGGGCCTCATGTTCATCTATAAAGGTGTGTTTCTATTGGCTGAGGGACTCATGTTCATCTATAAAGGTGTGTTTCTATTGGCTGAGGGCCTCATGTTCATCTATAAAGGTATGCTCCTATTGGCTGAGGGACTCATGTTCATCTATAAAGGTGTGTTCCTATTGGCTGAGGGCCTCATGTTCATCTATAAAGGTGTGTTTCTATTGGCTGAGGGACTCATATTCATCTATAAAGGTGTGTTTCTATTGGCTGAGGGCCTCATGTTCATCTATAAAGGTATGCTCCTATTGGCTGAGGGACTCATGTTCATCTATAAAGGTGTGTTCCTATTGGCTGAGGGCTCAGTGCTTTACAGAGCAATGGAGGAAAAAAGAAAAGAAAGGCATAAAACATTAAAATAATAGCAGTAATGCAATACAGTGAGGACATGAATAACAAGGAATTTCAAAGATCAACTAAAAGCAAGAGTGTAGAAGTGGGTCTTGAGCTGCGCTTTAAAAATGTCTACAGAGGCTTCCTGTGGAAGGTACAGTGGGAGTTTATTAAACTACAGAGGCTTCCTGTCGAAGGTACAGTGGGAGTTTATTAAACTACAGAGGCTGCCTGTGGAAGGTACAGTGGGAGTTGGTTTTTTGTGAGGGTATCTACCCTAGGGGACACGGGGAGAACATGTGAGGGTACCTACCCTAGGGGACACGGGGAGAACATGCAAATGTTTGGAACATATCTAGACAGTCATGTAGGTAGGAAGGTTTGGGACATATTTAGACAGGCAGTCATGTAGGTAGGAAGGTTTGGGACATATTTAGACAGGCAGTCATGTAGGTAGGAAGGTTTGGGACATATTTAGACAGGCAGTCATGTAGGTAGGAAGGTTTGGGACATATTTAGGCAGGCAGTCATGTAGGTAGGAAGGTTTGGGACATATTTAGACAGGCAGTCATGTAGGTAGGAAGGTGTGGGACATATTTAGGCAGGCAGTCATGTAGGTAGGAAGGTTTGGGACATATTTAGGCAGGCAGTCGTGTAGATAGGAAGGTTTGGGACATATCTAGGCAGGCAGTCATGTAGGTAGGAAGGTTTGGGACATATCTAGGCAGGCAGTCATGTAGGTAGGAAGGTTTGGGGCATATTTAGACAGGCAGTCATGTAGGTAGGAAGGTTTGGGACATATTTAGACAGGCAGTCATGTAGGTAGGAAGGTTTGGGGCATATTTAGACAGGCAGTCATGTAGGTAGGAAGGTTTGGGACATATTTAGACAGGCAGTCATGTAGGTAGGAGGGTTTGGGACATATTTAGACAGACAGTCATGTAGGTAGGAAGGTTTGGGGCATATTTAGACAGGCAGTCATGTAGGTAGGAAGGTTTGGGACATATTTAGACAGGCAGTCATGTAGGTAGGAGGGTTTGGGACATATTTAGACAGACAGTCATGTAGGTAGGAAGGTGCAAGACCATTGAGAGCTTTATAAACAAGTAAAATAATGTTAAAATCAATCCTAAAAACAACCGGAAGCCAGTGCAGTGAAGCTAAAACTGGAGTAATATGTTCTCTCATCTTAGTTTTAGTTAAAACTCTGGCTGCTGCGTTTTGGACAAGTTGTAATCTGTCAGTTGTTTTCTTAGGCAGTCCAGAAAAAAGTGCATTTCAGTAAAAACAAAGGCGTGGATTAGCGTTTTTGCATCGTCCAATGACAAATAAGCTCTGATTCGTGCAATATTTCTAAGATGAAAAAAGGCGATCTTGGTAACATGATTAATGTGTGAATTAAAATTCAATTCAGAATCAATAATGACCCCCAGGTTCTTTACTGTACTGTTACTTTCTACAGTCAGGTTGCCAAGTCTGCTTATTATTGATTATTTCTGCTCACTAGAACCGATTATGAGAACTTCTGTCTTATCCTCATTTAGCTTGAGAAAGTTCTCACTCATCCAGCATTTGATGCTAGACAGACAGACAGACAGACAGACAGACAGACAGACAGACAGACAGACAGACAGACAGACAGACAGACAGACAGACAGACAGACAGACAGACAGACAGGTCAACAACAGGGATCATCTGGAGCTACAGAAAGATATAGATATGATTTGAATCACCATACTAGGTTCACGATACGATTTTTCACGATTTTTAAGACATTCCAGACTTTTTTCTCAAATCCAGTATTTTAATTCTTTCTCCTTTAATGTTCTTCTCTCACAGTAGCAAAGACTGAAAACTGTAAATCTCCTACAAAAATCATTTGTAGATCTTCTGTTTGCATCACGATTTAAATTGTGATTCAATCATGATTTAAATTGTGATTCAATCATGATTTAAATTGTGATTCAATCATGATTTAAATTGTGATTCAATCATGATTTAAATTGTGATTCAATCATGATTTAAATTGTGATTCAATCATGATTTAAATTGTCACCAGAGGGAGTGCAACGAACCATGTACAACCCAGATTCGGCACAAACAAGGGACTAAATTCTTTTCGCTCCTATGCCACCAAAATGTGGAACGCCCTACCAACTGTCATTAAGACATGCGAATCCCTTGACTCCTTCAAAACCGCTCTCAAAGGGCACCTACGGATGGCTGCAATTCGAAACTGGCCCCTGTAAAATCTGAATCCCCCCACCCCCCCGCCCCCCCCTTTTTCCCCTCACTGTATATATTTCTTTTCCCTTTTTACCTCCTTTATGATGAATTCCTGTTCTGTCTATAGAAGTGTCTATTTGTACGTCTCTAAATGTTTTGATGAATTGAACATGGTGGACCCTGTTGTAAACAAGTGTAATGCTTAATTGGGTCGTCCACTCACAGTTAACAGCCTTTGTATTGAGTTTGTGCTTGAAATGTACTGTAATTCTGCAAACTGTTAATAAATTCTTCAATCAATCAATCAATCAATCAATCAATCAATCAACCAGTTTGAATGGATTTGAACCGATGTACGATGTGTGTGCGTGTGCGACTGCGTGTGTGTGCGTGTGTGTGCGACTGCGTGCGTGTGTGTGCGTGTGTGTGTGTGTGTGTGCATGTGCGACTGCGTGCGTGCGTCTGCGTGTGTCTCCATCATGGCCCGTAGCACTTACCCTACCCCCTTAGACAGCACTTACCCTACCCCCTTAGACAGCACTTACCCTACCCCCTTAGATAGCACTTACCCTACCCCCTTAGACAGCACTTACCCTACCCCCTTAGACAGCACTTACCCTACCCCCTTAGACAGCACTTACCCTACCCCCTTAGACAGCACTTACCCTACCCCCTTAGACAGCACTTTATGTAGACTTAGATAGCATTAGATAGCACGTAGACAGCACTAGAACTGCATTGTATTGCATAGTTACAGTACATAATGTATAGCATAGTATAGTATATATATGTATAGTTTCATTATATATATATTCCACTGTTACGTTCTTATCTTACGCATGTTTCATGATAACTACTTTTCATATTTGTGTATTCCCATGCTTTTTGTTCTTGCTTAATGTAAGTCGCTCTGGATCAAGAGCGTCTGCCAAATGCTTAAATTGTGTGTGTGTGTGTGTGTGTGTGTGTGTGTGTGTGTGTGTGTGTGTGTGTGTGTGTGTGTGTGTGTGTGTGTGTGTGTGTGTGTGTGTGTGTGTGTGTGTGTGTGTGCGCATGGGTGCGTGCGTGCGTGCGTGCGTGCGCGCGTGTGTGTGTGTGCGGTGTGTGTGTGCGTACAGGTATTCTGCTCCCCTACCCGTCAGAGAACCTGGTCCTAGATGTGGTTCTGTTGGTTCTGTACGCTGCCCTGGAGTCCTTCAGACTCTACTATGGTGAGTTCTGGAAACTTTACATCATAAAATACATTACAGTAAAATAGTTGTATTATTTATATAGTCAGGGGCGACCCTGACACCTGGTGGATTAAACACAAGCTTTTAGCCAAAGTTCATATAGTTACACTATGAAAAACATGTATCTGTGAGTGACTTAACCCATTTTGACCTGAGATCAGATTCTAAAAATGTCTTCTATATCCTGACAGTTTTCTGAAAAAGCTATGTTTCTATGTCAGTCGTTAGCAGACCTACAAGCTCATAGCGCGCCACTCGGTGGCACGCTATGAGCTTGTAGATCTGCTATTTTTCAATAGCTAAAGCATAACATAATGCTAACACCAAAAGGGGTTCCCGCCCAAAATGGGTACACTGTACACACTTTGGAAGTACATCCTGGGCCGTGGCTCAGCGGTCCAGGCACCTTGGCTGGTAGTCCAGTCTGGCAGTGTGCCGCGGGTTCGACTCCCGATCCCGGCGGCCTTTACTGCATGTCACCCCCCATCTCTCTCCCCATTCCATGTCAGCCTACTGTCTAATCTGTCCCTCCTAATCTGTCCCTCCTACTGTCTAATCTGTCCCTTCTAATCTGTCCCTCCTACTGTCTAATCTGTCCCTCCTACTGTCTAATCTGTCCCTCCTACTGTCTAATCTGTCCTTCTAATCTGTCCCTCCTACTGTCTAATCTGTCCCTTCTAATCTGTCCCTCCTAATCTGTCCCTCCTACTGTCTAATCTGTCCCTCCTACTGTCTAATCTGTCCCTCCTAATCTGTCCCTCCTAATCTGTCCCTCCTACTGTCTAATCTGTCCCTCCTACTGTCTAATCTGTCCCTCCTACTGTCTAATCTGTCCCTCCTACTGTCTAATCTGTCCCTCCTAATCTGTCCCTCCTACTGTCTAATCTGTCCCTCCTACTGTCTAATCTGTCCCTCCTACTGTCTAATCTGTCCCTCCTACTGTCTAATCTGTCCCTCCTACTGTCTAATCTGTCCCTCCTACTGTCTAATCTGTCCCTCCTAATCTGTCCCTCCTACTGTCTAATCTGTCCCTCCTACTGTCTAATCTGTCCCTCCTACTGTCTAATCTGTCCCTCCTAATCTGTCCCTCCTAATCTGTCCCTCCTACTGTCTAATCTGTCCCTCCTAATCTGTCCCTCCTACTGTCTAATCTGTCCCTCCTAATCTGTCCCTCCTAATCTGTCCCTCCTACTGTCTAATCTGTCCCTCCTAATCTGTCCCTCCTAATCTGTCCCTCCTACTGTCTAATCTGTCCCTCCTACTGTCTAATCTGTCCCTCCTAATCTGTCCCTCCTACTGTCTAATCTGTCCCTCCTAATCTGTCCCTCCTAATCTGTCCCTCCTACTGTCTAATCTGTCCCTCCTACTGTCTAATCTGTCCCTCCTACTGTCTAATCTGTCCCTCCTACTGTCTAATCTGTCCCTCCTAATCTGTCCCTCCTGTCTAATCTGTCCCTTCTAATCTGTCCTTCCTACTGTCTAATCTGTCCCTCCTAATCTGTCCCTCCTACTGTCTAATCTGTCCCTCCTACTGTCTAATCTGTCCCTCCTACTGTCTAATCTGTCCCTCCTAATCTGTCCCTCCTACTGTCTAATCTGTCCCTCCTACTGTCTAATCTGTCCCTCCTACTGTCTAATCTGTCCCTCCTAATCTGTCCCTCCTAATCTGTCCCTCCTAATCTGTCCCTCCTACTGTCTAATCTGTCCCTCCTACTGTCTAATCTGTCCCTCCTACTGTCTAATCTGTCCCTTCTAATCTGTCCCTCCTAATCTGTCCCTCCTACTGTCTAATCTGTCCCTTCTAATCTGTCCCTCCTAATCTGTCCCTCCTACTGTCTAATCTGTCCCTCCTAATCTGTCCCTCCTAATCTGTCCCTCCTACTGTCTAATCTGTCCCTCCTACTGTCTAATCTGTCCCTCCTAATCTGTCCCTCCTAATCTGTCCCTCCTACTGTCTAATCTGTCCCTCCTACTGTCTAATCTGTCCCTCCTAATCTGTCCCTCCTAATCTGTCCCTCCTACTGTCTAATCTGTCCCTCCTACTGTCTAATCTGTCCCTCCTACTGTCTAATCTGTCCCTCCTACTGTCTAATCTGTCCCTCCTACTGTCTAATCTGTCCCTCCTAATCTGTCCCTCCTACTGTCTAATCTGTCCCTCCTACTGTCTAATCTGTCCCTCCTACTGTCTAATCTGTCCCTCCTAATCTGTCCCTCCTACTGTCTAATCTGTCCCTCCTAATCTGTCCCTCCTACTGTCTAATCTGTCCCTCCTACTGTCTAATCTGTCCCTCCTACTGTCTAATCTGTCCCTCCTAATCTGTCCCTCCTAATCTGTCCCTCCTACTGTCTAATCTGTCCCTCCTAATCTGTCCCTCCTAATCTGTCCCTCCTACTGTCTAATCTGTCCCTCCTACTGTCTAATCTGTCCCTCCTAATCTGTCCCTCCTAATCTGTCCCTCCTACTGTCTAATCTGTCCCTCCTACTGTCTAATCTGTCCCTCCTACTGTCTAATCTGTCCCTCCTACTGTCTAATCTGTCCCTACTGTCTAATCTGTCCCTCCTACTGTCTAATCTGTCCCTCCTACTGTCTAATCTGTCCCTCCTACTGTCTAATCTGTCCCTCCTACTGTCTAATCTGTCCCTTCTAATCTGTCCCTCCTACTGTCTAATCTGTCCCTTCTAATCTGTCCCTCCTACTGTCTAATCTGTCCCTCCTAATCTGTCCCTCCTACTGTCTAATCTGTCCCTCCTACTGTCTAATCTGTCCCTCCTAATCTGTCCCTCCTACTGTCTAATCTGTCCCTCCTACTGTCTAATCTGTCCCTCCTACTGTCTAATCTGTCCCTCCTACTGTCTAATCTGTCCCTCCTACTGTCTAATCTGTCCCTCCTACTGTCTAATCTGTCCCTCCTAATCTGTCCCTCCTAATCTGTCCCTCCTACTGTCTAATCTGTCCCTCCTAATCTGTCCCTCCTACTGTCTAATCTGTCCCTCCTAATCTGTCCCTCCTACTGTCTAATCTGTCCCTCCTACTGTCTAATCTGTCCCTCCTAATCTGTCCCTCCTACTGTCTAATCTGTCCCTCCTACTGTCTAATCTGTCCCTCCTAATCTGTCCCTCCTACTGTCTAATCTGTCCCTCCTACTGTCTAATCTGTCCCTTCTAATCTGTCCCTCCTACTGTCTAATCTATACCTCCATACAAATATAAAATATTGGCGAAAGCCACAAAAACATTTAGAAAAGAGAAAACTGAGTGCTGGAGCAGTGCAGCCTGGATGGAGAGAGACAAGCTGTCCATCAGCCTGGATGGAGAGAGACAAGCTGTCCATCAGCCTGGATGGAGAGAGACAAGCTGTCCATCAGCCTGGATGGAGAGGGACAAGCTGTCCATGCAGCCTGGATGGAGAGAGACAAGCTGTCCATCAGCCTGGATGGAGAGAGACAAGCTGTCCATCAGCCTGGATGGAGAGGGACAAGCTGTCCATGCAGCCTGGATGGAGAGAGACAAGCTGTCCATCAGCCTGGATGGAGAGGGACAAGCTGTCCATCAGCCTGGATGGAGAGAGACAAGCTGTCCATGCAGCCTGGATGGAGAGAGACAAGCTGTCCATCAGCCTGGATGGAGAGAGACAAGCTGTCCATCAGCCTGGATGGAGAGAGACAAGCTGTCCATCAGCCTGGATGGAGAGAGACAAGCTGTCCATCAGCCTGGATGGAGAGGGACAAGCTGTCCATCAGCCTGGATGGAGAGAGACAAGCTGTCCATCAGCCTGGATGGAGAGAGACAAGCTGTCCATCAGCCTGGATGGAGAGAGACAAGCTGTCCATCAGCCTGGATGGAGAGAGACAAGCTGTCCATCAGCCTGGATGGAGAGGGACAAGCTGTCCATACAGCCTGGATGGAGAGAGACAAGCTGTCCATACAGCCTGGATGGAGAGAGACAAGCTGTCCATCAGCCTGGATGGAGAGGGACAAGCTGTCCATGCAGCCTGGATGGAGAGAGACAAGCTGTCCATGCAGCCTGGATGGAGAGAGACAAGCTGTCCATGCAGCCTGGATGGAGAGAGACAAGCTGTCCATCAGCCTGGATGGAGAGAGACAAGCTGTCCATCAGCCTGGATGGAGAGAGACAAGCTGTCCATCAGCCTGGATGGAGAGGGACAAGCTGTCCATCAGCCTGGATGGAGAGAGACAAGCTGTCCATCAGCCTGGATGGAGAGAGACAAGATGGAGTCTGAAATACATCCTTTTCAACGAGGGGCGGCGCAAATATCAGCAATTTTAGGCAATGTGTGCAACATGACAACTGTTTTAAAGTATTGTACAGTAACAACTAAAGTCTATTCAATGTTTATGTTGTACTAATACTACAAAAACGATGTAAAATAAAGAGATTTAAGATCATTAAAGCTGGGCTGTTGCCCTGAGTCCAGTGCACTCTGCCAACTTCCGGTCCAGGACTTGTCCCCATTTGTTGTCCCCATTATATGTAGGAGAGCCTCCAATAGACTGAAGCCCCATGACGTGAACGCAGTTGTCGTAACTCAGTCTTACTCTATGGCTCTGGGCTACACAAAGGTTTTCAAGGACCCCCAAATTGACACTAATCAGCCCCACGGACCCCCATTTGAAGAGATATTCCAGGGACCCCCATAAGAGAAGATTTTTACAGCTCTAGCAGTGATTATCAACCCGTTTAATTTCAAGGACCCCCAGTTTGACATGCATTAGTCTACGGACCCCCCATTTAATGACATTTCTATCTCTGGGACCCCCAATTTATATTGTAAAATCAATGTTAATTTAACTCTGAGAGTGTAACAAATGGAACCAAATGGACCCGCCGTGGATCGACGGAGCCGATTGGTTCTAAACGTGGTCATTTCTTCTAAAGGCTACCTGTGCTTGGTTCCACTAAACATGCTCATTTCTCATTGGTGCAGCTTCTAAAGGCAACCTGTGCGAGCGCTCCCTGGCCAGCGGCGTGTCCGTGTTGGTTCTGGCGCCCTCTGCTGCGCTGGCCGGGTACTACATGCTGCTGCAGACCTTCGTTCTGAGGCTGGAGCTGATCCTGAACGCCTCGATGCTCTGTTTCTACTGTCTGGAGTTATTACTGGGTGTGGTCTGTATCGTCACCTTCTCTAGGTAAATATAACTATTAATATATAATATATAATATATACTGTTTCTACTGTCTGGAGTTATTACTGGGTGTGGTCTGTATCGTCACCTTCTCTAGGTAAATATAACTATTAATATATAATATATAATATATACTGTTTCTACTGTCTGGAGTTATTACTGGGTGTGGTCTGTATCGTCACCTTCTCTAGGTAAATATAACTATTAATATATAATATAATATATAATATATACTGTTTCTACTGTCTGGAGTTATTACTGGGTGTGGTCTGTATCGTCACCTTCTCTAGGTAAATATAACTATTAATATATAATATATAATATATACTGTTTCTACTGTCTGGAGTTATTACTGGGTGTGGTCTGTATCGTCACCTTCTCTAGGTAAATATAACTATTAATATATAATATAATATATAATATATACTGTTTCTACTGTCTGGAGTTATTACTGGGTGTGGTCTGTATCGTCACCTTCTCTAGGTAAATATAACTATTAATATATAATATAATATATAATATATACTGTTTCTACTGTCTGGAGTTATTACTGGGATTAGTCTGCATCGTCACCTTCTCTAGGTAAATATAACTATTAATATATAATATAATATATAATACTGTTTCTACTGTCTGGAGTTATTACTGGGTGTGGTCTGTATCGTCACCTTCTCTAGGTAAATATAACTATTAATATATAATATAATATATACTGTTTCTACTGTCTGGAGTTATTACTGGGATTAGTCTGTATCGTCACCTTCTCTAGGTAAATATAACTATTAATATATAATATAATATATACTGTTTCTACTGTCTGGAGTTATTACTGGGATTAGTCTGTATCGTCACCTTCTCTAGGTAAATATAACTATTAATATATAATATAATATATAATATATAATATATAATACTGTTTCTACTGTCTGGAGTTCTTACTGGGATTAGTCTGCATCGTCACCTTCTCTACACCCCCCACACCCCCGTTTTTTAACCAATTTAGGCCTGACGTAGAAATAAAAAAAAACGTTCGCTCTGTAAGAATATATATTCAAAGATTTGTGCCGCATTTTTACGATTTTTCAAAAGAAATGTACCCATTCTGCATACTGTGAAATATCATTTTAATGAAATGTACACATTCTACATACTGTGAAATATCATTTTAATGAAATGTACCCATTCTACATACTGTGAAATATCATTTTAATGAAATGTACACATTCTACATACTGTGAAATAACATTTTCTATCAATCAATCAAATCAAAGTCGCTCTGGATTAAATTAAATTCCTAAATTGTAAAACGTATGTTTAGACTTCATAACAGAACTCTACAGGTGAATTCTTCTTCTCCTTATTTTGACATTTTCATAATTATGTTGTTTTGTGTTTTTCTCTTTCTTTGTCGCAGGTCTAAAGTTTACTGAACAGTCAGACCTCTACGCCCAACGTTTGGAAGTCAGACCTCTACGCCCAACGTTTGGAAGTCAGACCTCTACACCCAACGTTTGGAAGTCAGACCTCTATGCCCAACGTTTGGAAGTCAGACCTCTACGCCCAACGTTTGGAAGTCAGACCTCTACGCCCAACGTTTGGAAGTCAGACCTCTACGCCCAACGTTTGGAAGTCAGACCTCTACGCCCAACGTTTGGAAGTCAGACCTCTACGCCCAACGTTTGGAAGTCAGACCTCTACGCCCAACGTTTGGAAGTCAGACCTCTGCGCCCAACGTTTGGAAGTCAGACCTCTACGCCCAACATTTGGAAGTCAGACCTCTACGCCCAACGTTTGGAAGTCAGACCTCTACGCCCAACATTTGGAAGTCAGACCTCTACGCCCAACATTTGGAAGTCAGACCTCTACGCCCAACGTTTGGAAGTCAGACCTCTACGCCCAACATTTGGAAGTCAGACCTCTACGCCCAACGTTTGGAAGACAGACCTCTACGCCCAACATTTGGAAGTCAGACCTCTACGCCCAACATTTGGAAGTCAGACCTCTACGCCCAACATTTGGAAGTCAGACCTCTACGCCCAACATTTGGAAGTCAGACCTCTACGCCCAACGTTTGGAAGTCAGACCTCTACGGCCAACGTTTGGAAGTCAGACCTCTACGCCCAACATTTGGAAGTCAGACCTCTACGCCCAACATTTGGATATGCTCTTGTCATATTTTATATATTTTTATATCGTAGCTTTGTGACTGTTTTAATCCCAAACCACACTAGTTGCAACTACTCGAGTTCATCATCATCATCATCATCATTTTTCGACTGCGGTTGAGATCATGGATTTCACAATGCCACGCCAGACTTTCCGGTCCTCCTGCTTACTGATGCCTGTGTCCCTAGTGATGACATCATATGTCCCTAGCGATGACATCAGGGAACGACAGTTTTCTACCTCTGGTCTGCTTCGAGGCAGGACTCCAGAGATCTGGATCGGACTAGTGAAGAAACACAGGGAAGGTTGCTGTATATTAGATCAGTCGATGGGTGGCTCTTCCAAGACAGATTTTGTGCTCTCATTAGAAGGCGGGTGTAAGTGCCATCCAACCGTTTCTCTAGTTTCTTTGAAAGTGTCCATGTCTCGGAGCCATAGAGTAGAATCGGCTCAACGGTCGTCCTAAATATTTTTACTTTTAACATCTTACTAAGCAACTCCTCGAGTTACAAGGAGTTGCATTGGTGTGGTTGGGGCTAACAGTGTATATATGTCTATATATGTGTATATATTTTTTGAGGGGTGCTAGCCCCTCCTATATTCAGCTATAGTGTAGATTATTGTCCTAACACAAACATTAAATGCCATGGACAATGAATGGAGAATTTACGTCATGTGTCTGAGCAATTTTTGTCCTACACAAAGATTCAATTCCCTGACAATGGATGGAGAATGGTGATGTACGATGATAAGAGTGCCCCTCAGTTCACAGGGGTGTGATTTGTTTTTTTACTCATGTTTTTGTAAAATAATAATAATAATAATTGTGTGTGTACAGTATCAAATAAAACTGTTTTAGTTGTGTTCATGCATTGTGGAAAGTTCTACTGACTGGAGTGAATGACAGCTGTACCTGTACTCGCTGTGTCTGGAGTGAATGACCGCTGTACCTGTACTCGCTGTGTCTGGAGTGAATGACCGCTGTACCTGTACTCGCTGTGTCTGGAGTGAATGACAGCTGTACCTGTACTCACTGTGTCTGGAGTGAATGACAGCTGTACCTGTACTCACTGTGTCTGGAGTGAATGACCGCTGTACCTGTACTCGCTGTGTCTGGAGTGAATGACCGCTGTACCTGTACTCACTGTGTCTGGAGTGAATGACAGCTGTACCTGTACTCGCTGTGTCTGGAGTGAATGACAGCTGTACCTGTACTCACTGTGTCTGGAGTGAATGACAGCTGTACCTGTACTCGCTGTGTCTGGAGTGAATGACAGCTGTACCTGTACTCACTGTGTCTGGAGTGAATGACAGCTGTACCTGTACTCACTGTGTCTGGAGTGAATGACAGCTGTACCTGTACTCACTGTGTCTGGAGTGAATGACAGCTGTACCTGTACTCACTGTGTCTGGAGTGAATGACAGCTGTACCTGTACTCGCTGTGTCTGGAGTGAATGACAGCTGTACCTGTACTCACTGTGTCTGGAGTGAATGACAGCTGTACCTGTACTCGCTGTGTCTGGAGTGAATGACAGCTGTACCTGTACTCGCTGTGTCTGGAGTGAATGACAGCTGTACCTGTACTCGCTGTGTGGAGTGAATGACAGCTGTTTCTGTACTCGCTGTGTCTGGAGTGAATGACAGCTGTACCTGTACTCGCTGTGTCTGGAGTGAATGACAGCTGTACCTGTACTCGCTGTGTGGAGTGAATGACAGCTGTTTCTGTACTCGCTGTGTCTGGAGTGAATGACAGCTGTACCTGTACTCGCTGTGTCTGGAGTGAATGACAGCTGTACCTGTACTCGCTGTGTCTGGAGTGAATGACAGCTGTACCTGTACTCGCTGTGTCTGGAGTGAATGACAGCTGTACCTGTACTCACTGTGTCTGGAGTGAATGACAGCTGTACCTGTACTCACTGTGTCTGGAGTGAATGACAGCTGTACCTGTACTCGCTGTTTCCGCCCAAACAACGAGCTTGTAGATCAGCTATTTTCGCCGCACAACCCAGCAGTCTTTATCTACTGGAGATGTAACGACATGGATTTATAAAGAAATTAGTTCAACGGAAAATGCTGTGTTCGAGTTCAGGAGACTTCGGGGGAAAAAAGCAATTCTCCTGAATGCTGCCTTCCTTCCAGCATGGAGAGGAGAGGAGAGGAGAGGAGGGCATTTTGCATTTCTTTCACCATGTAGTAAATGCTGCATTCATGGTCTGGAAAGGGCAGTTGTTTTACAGACGGGTAAAAGGGCAGGGGCTGAAGCCCCCTTTGATGTCTATGTTTGCACGTCCCTGTCAGCAGCTGGTTGGAACCAGCCTAGATCTGGTTGGAACCAGCCTAGATCTGCTATTTACAAAATATATATATTTTTTACACATTTTGAACTTGTGAAATGGGACATTTCGTTCAATTTGCGTTCAATCAAAAAAACACCGTAAATCCCAACCCGAAGTGGGTTACTTAAACGACACACGTTGAGTTTCTGGTGTTATTATTGTATAAAACAACTACAGTATCAACATTTACACTTTAATATGTCTCTCGTCAGAAACACTAGTAGCTTTCATAGTTCGAGCTTATTGCTTTGAAAACAACCAATCGTGTGTTGACACGTGACGTCACAACACTGTTTATGTACTCTGCAGTGTGCCGTTATCACCACAGGGTGGCAGCAAAGCCTAGATTTGGCTTTATGTTTAAAATTGAGCTTTAAAATCATTTTGTTTGTGTTGTGAGTGAGTTAGTTAGTGCAGTGGTAGTACAAATAATGGTAAATGGTAAATAATGGTATACGACAAATACGACAACCTTGAACCTAGTATACTTGTCTATCATTATTTATTTTCTCAATTAATTGAGTACAATGAATGGACCTCAATGGAAATGAGCCGAAAGTCTCTCTTGGCTTCATCCTCTGAGCAGACCTTGTGTTTTACTGGACCGGATAAACACTAAGAAACAACTAATCCTAATGAGACAAAAGCAGACTAAACAAAAGAAGATGAAAACAAATGTGAAAAGCATTGGCAGAGTCCAGTCCCTCATAGGTGGAATTACACTTCTGTGTAAAAATGACCTATGACAAGGAAACACACAACTAGTCAATGGTGCATTTATATAGCGCCTTTATCCAAGGAGTTACATTCACCCATCCACACACACACCTTTACATAGATTGTGCATTACATTCACCCATTCACACACACATTCACACACCTTTACATAGACTATGCATTACATTCACCCATTCACACACACATTCACACACCTTTACATAGATTGTGCATTACATTCACCCATTCACACACATTCACACACCTTTACATAGATTGTGCATTACATTCACCCATTCACACACATTCACACACCTTTACATAGATTGTGCATTACATTCACCCATTCACACACACATTCACACACCGATGGCGGAAGAAACCATGCAAGGCACCAACCTGCACATCAGGAGGAGGGGTTCAGAGTCTTGCTCAAGGACACTTTGACACTAACTGGGGGAGCCCACAGGGATCGAACCGGGAACCTTGCGGTTCCCATCCGGCCACTGTACCGCTATATTGAATACTTAATTCCTTAGCATATTATAATTATAACACTCCATCTTCAGACAGAATATTGAATACTTAATTCCTTAGCATATTATAACACTCCATCTTCAGACAGAATATTGAATACTTAATTCCTTAGCATATTATAACACTCCATCTTCAGACAGAATATTGAATACTTAATTCCTTAGCATATTATAACACTCCATCTTCAGACAGAATATTGAATACTTAATTCCTTAGCATATTATAATTATAACACTCCATCTTCAGACAGAATATTGAATACTTAATTCCTTAGCATATTATAACACTCCATCTTCAGACAGAATATTGAATACTTAATTCCTTAGCATATTATAATTATAACACTCCATCTTCAGACAGAATATTGAATACTTAATTCCTTAGCATATTATAATTATAACACTCCATCTTCAGACAGAAATAATACAACTAGAGACACGATACAAGCTATATCTTTATTTTAAAATGATACACTATTTAATATAAAACAATTATTCAGTAGCATGATTCTGTCTCAAATGACATAATAATCTAAATAAAACATGGTTCAGTTTAAATTCCCTCTCGTGAAATGATTGAAATTGAAATCATAGTTTTTTAAAAAGAATTGGCCTCATTCGTTAATTCAACATTAACACATTCATTAAAATACAAAAATAACCAATCAGCTCCCTGCATTCATCAACCAATCACCTTCAGGCACTTTTACAGTATTAGGAAAAAAAATCACACCCGTGTGAACTGAGTGGTGTAAGGTCTTATATAGACTGATCAGCTGTGGTCTGACGTAATGTCTGACGTAATGAAATCACACCCGTGTGAACTGAGTGGTGTAAGGTCTTATATAGCCTGATCAGCTGTGGTCTGACGTAATGTCTGACGTAATGAAATCACACCCGTGTGAACTGAGTGGTGTAAGGTCTTATAAATTATCGTAAACTAACAAAGCCAGTCGTAGGAGTGGTTTACACCACTCAAAATAAAATAATCAAAGATGAAAAATAAATCCTCACAATAATAACAATATTTACATCATTGTTAAAGAGCATGAACTGATTATATTTAATCATATTTAAACCCTTTTCCTCATATATATGTCATATTTAAACCCTTTCCCCCATATATATTGGCCATATTTAAACCCTTTTCCTCATATATATTGGCCATATTTAAACCCTTTTCCTCATATATATTGGTCATATTTAAACCCTTTCCCCATAAACCCTTTCCCCCATATATATTGGTCATATTTAAACCCTTTCCCCCATATATATTGGTCATATTTAAACCCGTTCCCCCATATAAATTGGTCATATTTAAACCCTTTTCCCCATATATATTGGTCATATTTAAACCCTTTCCCCCATATATATTGGTCATATTTAAACCCTTTTCCTCATAAAGTTGACTACTTTGACAGTCAAAGCTCTTCTCTATATCGAGGTTTGACAACTAAATACCATCATTGTAAAAAAATTACCAGTTTTGTGGCACAGACGAGCTGATGACCTAAAGATGTGAAGCAAGCTGTTGATGTAAAAGACCTCATGCTAAATGGAAGTGTGTGTGTGTGTGTGTGTGTGTGTGTGTGTGTGTGTGTGTGTGTGTGTGTGTGTGCGCGTGCGTGCGTGCGTGCGTGCGTGCGTGCGTGCGTGCGTGCGTGCGTGCGTGCGTGCGTGCGGTCCCTTTTTTAAAAACAGAATTACGTTGTAAACTCAGTAACCGTTGTAGAGCAGCACAGCCTTCCTACAACAGATCATGAACCTTCGTTCAGTTTGCATTTAGAAGAATGTATCCTTATTATTATCATTACTTTATTATATTGAAATCACTATATTGTTCTCTTCAATAGAGGGTATGCGCATGCTTAAAGGGAATGGCACATCGAGTGGCACATCGAGTGGCAAAGCAAAGTGAGTTTAAGTTTAATGTTGTTTAATGCAATCAGATAGGACCTTTCTGTGTGGATGTAGGGGCTGTCAAGGCCAGAAAGTAGTTTTCTGTGTGGATGTAGGGGCTGTCAAGGCCAGAAAGTAGTTTTCTGTGTGGATGTAGGGGCTGTCAAGGCCAGAAAGTAGTTTTCTGTGTGGATGTATGGGCTGTCGAGGCCAGAAAGTAGTTTTCTGTGTGGATGTATGGGCTGTCAAGGCCAGAAAGTAGTTTTCTGTGTGGATGTATGGGCTGTCAAGGCCAGAAAGTAGTTTTCTGTGTGGATGTAGGGGCTGTCAAGGCCAGAAAGTAGTTTTCTGTGTGGATGTATGGGCTGTCGAGGCCAGAAAGTAGTTTTTTGCCACTCAGTAGGCGTTCCTGCATAACTTCCTGGTTTGATGATGATGTCATACCCTCTATAAGTCGTACCAATGAACTAAAAGATCCATAAAGTGATCACTGCAATGTTGCTGTGAAATAAACCCCAAGGAAACAGAAACAGGTTTGATGAAAGCAACGAGACATTTGAAGGAATTCTAGACGCGCATGTTTCTAAAGTCTAAACCGTGCCGTGGTGTTCCTCGCTGTAGGAGTGCAGGGAGAACGCCACCTTGAGACAGCCCAGCTCCTTGTTGTCCTGATTACCCAGGGTGCCTTGCACTCGGTAGTTCCCGTTGGTCAGCCAATAGGGCAGGTCCATGTACGGCAGGTAGAAATCCGATTGGGGGAGAGAGTAGGTTCCCTGCCGGGCGAGAGAGAGAGAGAGGTTTAGGTCCTACTGTGTGTCACATATGTCGCTGTATGAGAGAGAGAGAGAGGTTTAGGTCCTACTGTGTGTCACATATGTCGCTGTATGAGAGAGAGAGAGAGAGGTTTAGGTCCTACTGTGTGTCACATATGTCGCTGTATGAGAGAGAGAGAGAGAGAGGTTTAGGTCCTACTGTGTGTCACTTATGTCGCTGTATGAGAGAGAGAGAGAGAGAGGTTTAGGTCCTACTGTGTGTCACATATGTCGCTGTATGAGAGAGAGAGAGAGAGAGAGGTTTAGGTCCTACTGTGTGTCACATATGTCGCTGTATGCGAGAGAGAGAGAGGTTTACGGCCTACTGTGGGTCACATACGAGATGTTCTCCACATTAGACCATCTCTTGGAGCGCTGAGCCCAGATGTTCTCCACATTAGACCATCTCTTGGAGCGCTGAGATGTTCTCCACATTAGACCATCTCTTGGAGCGCTGAGCCCAGATGTTCTCCACATTAGACCATCTCTTGGAGCGCTGAGCCCAGATGTTCTCCACATTAGACCATCTCTTGGAGCGCTGAGCCCAGATGTTCTCCACATTAGACCATCTCTTGGAGCGCTGAGCCCAGATGTTCTCCACATTAGACCATCTCTTGGAGCGCTGAGCCCAGATGTTCTCCACATTAGACCATCTCTTGGAGCGCTGAGCCCAGATGTTCTCCACATTAGACCATCTCTTGGAGCGCTGAGCCCAGATGTTCTCCACATTAGACCATCTCTTGGAGCGCTGAGCCCAGATGTTCTCCACATTAGACCATCTCTTGGAGCGCTGAGCCCAGATGTTCTCCACATTAGACCATCTCTTGGAGCGCTGAGCCCAGATGTTCTCCACATTAGACCATCTCTTGGAGCGCTGAGCCCAGATGTTCTCCACATTAGACCATCTCTTGGAGCGCTGAGCCCAGATGTTCTCCACATTAGACCATCTCTTGGAGCGCTGAGCCCAGATGTTCTCCACATTAGACCATCTCTTGGAGCGCTGAGCCCAGATGTTCTCCACATTAGACCATCTCTTGGAGCGCTGAGCCCAGATGTTCTCCACCTTAGACCATCTCTTGGAGCGCTGAGCCGCAGCCGTGCCGCGCTCGCACGGGACTCATTTAGTTGATCTGACCTCAGTGTCAGAACTTACAGCTTTAAAGGAGAATTCCTTTAAGGACACAAAGTAGCTCATAACAACATGTCTACGGTGGATTTTTATGAAACAAACACTTTGAAACTTAGAAAGAGGATAATTCAAGCTTTCCGTACAGCTGCAATGTTGGTGAGTTAGACGTTGTTTAATACAATCAGAGAGGACTGTTCTGATTGGATGAATGGGCTGCCGATGGGAAGTTGCACCTAGGTAGCACCTTGCCATTAAAGGAGAATTCCATGCTAGAAATCTTTTCTTACCTTTATTTGTAGTTAAACACCTGGACCACCAAAGAGGTCCAGGTGTTATTTTGTGCAAAAGTGCATTATTGGCTATTTCCCCTAATATAAGCCCTCAATGGGGGTTGGGTTTTTGTGCTAATTCTCTCATTTCCATCGAAATAAGTAATCAGTGTGCCGCTTGGGATACTATTTACATTATGAAGAGAGGATATATACAAAAGAATGATTTTTGAGTGATGGAAATAAGCGAATTAGCACAACACCCCAATGCCCCATTCAATTCAATTCAATTCAATTCATTGAGGGCTTATGGTAGGGGAAATAGCCAATAATGCGTACTACTTGTAGGTCTGCTATTTTTGAAAAATCGTGAAAATGTGCCTCTTCTTCGAATATATAATTACAGAGTGAACATTTTAACTCAAATCTTTGCTTCTGGGGAGGTCCCTGGAACAACATATTTTCAGTTGGGGGGGGGATGGGGGGACGGAGGCATATTACATATAATTGTTGGGGTCCTTGACATGAAATATTGAGAACCACCACCGATATAGAAACATTTCAGAAAACTGTCAGGATTCACCTTAATACTTTCAGCGCCATTGCCGTTGATTAATGCCAATTGCGCTTTTATAGTGCATTCGATCGATCGAGCCATAATGCTACTTACGTTAGCCGGTTAGCTAGCTGTGTTGTTAGCACAGCACTGGATCGCCCATCTTAGATCATCGTCGCCATAATAATCCATTCTATCCGTTTCTTTCAATCGCCTGTATCTCCTATTCTTTGTCCCAGATGGCATTTTGGTCAAAACAGCGTTTCTTTGACGGCACAGAGCCGGCGATGTGGAGCCCTCCAGAGGCCCCGGTTTGCATTCACATTGTAAACAAGGCCTGTCTCGGCTCCGTTGAGCATCCTAGGATAAGCTACTTCCGGTAGACTGGAACTGTGGCTTTTCAAAATAAGAGCTCGACTGGAAAAAAATGCTGGCGTGCATTAGATCCTAATTCTTCAATAAATGTTAGCGCTGAAAGGGTTAACTTACCGCCTTAAAGGGGCAGTGGCAGGGCAGGCCGTAGGTGTGCAGCGGTTCGGGACAGTCCTGCCCCGGGGGGACCAGCAGGGACAGTAGAGAGCAGGCGTCAGGGTAATGACAGCTCCCCAAATCCTCCACGCAGGGAACCTTCACCCAGAACCCTGCGACCTCCTTCTCTAGGGTCACGTTGACCTGGGGGGGGAGGGGGAGGGGGGGGGGGGAGAGAGAGGGTTAGGGTTAGGGAACCTTCACCCAGAACCCTGCGACCTCCTTCTCTAGGGTCACGTTGACCTGGGGGGGGGGGGGGGGGAGGGGGGGGGGAGAGAGAGGGTTAGGGTTAGGGAACCTTCACCCAGAACCCTGCGACCTCCTTCTCTAGGGTCACGTTGACCTGGGGGGGGGGGGGGGGGGGAGGGGGGGGGGGGGGGGAGAGAGGGTTAGGGTTAGGGAACCTTCACCCAGAACCCTGCGACCTCCTTCTCTAGGGTCACGTTGACCTGGGGGGGGGAGGGGGAGGGGGGGGGAGAGAGAGGGTTAGGGTTAGGGAACCTTCACCCAGAACCCTGCGACCTCCTTCTCTAGGGTCACGTTGACCTGGGGGGGGAGGGGGAGGGGGGGGGAGAGAGAGGGTTAGGGTTAGGGAACCTTCACCCAGAACCCTGCGACCTCCTTCTCTAGGGTCACGTTGACCTGGGGGGGAGGGGGAGGGGGGGGGGAGAGAGAGGGTTAGGGTTAGGGAACCTTCACCCAGAACCCTGCGACCTCCTTCTCTAGGGTCACGTTGACCTGGGGGGGAGGGGGAGGGGGGGGGAGAGAGAGGGTTAGGGTTAGGGAACCTTCACCCAGAACCCTGCGACCTCCTTCTCTAGGGTCACGTTGACCTGGGGGGGGGGGGGGGGGGGGGAGAGAGAGAACCTTCACCCAGAACCCTGCGACCTCCTTCTCTAGGGTCACGTTGACCTGGGGGGGGGGGGGGGGAGAGAGAACCTTCACCCAGAACCCTGCGACCTCCTTCTCTAGGGTCACGTTGACCTGGGGGGGGAGGGAGAGAGAGAACCTTCACCCAGAACCCTGCGACCTCCTTCTCTAGGGTCACGTTGACCTGGGGGGGGGGGGGGGGGGGGGGGGGGAGAGAGAACCTTCACCCAGAACCCTGCGACCTCCTTCTCTAGGGTCACGTTGACCTGGGGGGGGGGGGGGGAGAGAGAACCTTCACCCAGAACCCTGCGACCTCCTTCTATAGGGTCACGTTGACCTGGGGGGGGGGGGGGGGGGGGGGGGGAAAGAGAGAGAACCTTCACCCAGAAGAGAGAGAGTCGATTCTCCATATGCAGACCACAAGGTAATGGCAAGGTGCTACCTAGGTGCAACTTCCCATCGGCAGCCCATTCATCCAATCAGAACAGTCCTCTCTGATTGTATTAAACTACGTCTAACTCTCCAACATTGCAGCTGTACGGAAAGCTAGAATTATCCTCTTTCTGCCCTCAAAGTGTTTGTTTCATAAAAACCCACCGTAGACATGTTGTTATGAGATACTTTGTGTCCTTGATGCAGGTAGACATGTTGTTATGAGATACTTTGTGTCCTTGATGCAGGTAGACATGTTGTTATGAGATACTTTGTGTCCTTGATGCAGGTAGACATGTTGTTATGAGATACTTTGTGTCCTTGATGCAGGTAGACATGTTGTTATGAGATACTTTGTGTCCTTGTTGCAGGTAGACATGTTGTTATGAGATACTTTGTGTCCTTGTTGCAGGTAGACATGTTGTTATGAGATACTTTGTGTCCTTGTTGCAGGTAGACATGTTGTTATGAGATACTTTGTGTCCTTGTGCAGGTAGACATGTTGTTATGAGATACTTTGTGTCCTTGTTGCAGGTAGACATGTTGTTATGAGATACTTTGTGTCCTTGTTGCAGGTAGACATGTTGTTATGAGATACTTTGTGTCCTTGTTGCAGGTAGACATGTTGTTATGAGATACTTTGTGTCCTTGTTGCAGGTAGACATGTTGTTATGAGATACTTTGTGTCCTTGATGCAGGTAGACATGTTGTTATGAGATACTTTGTGTCCTTGATGCAGGTAGACATGTTGTTATGAGATACTTTGTGTCCTTGTTGCAGGTAGACATGTTGTTATGAGATACTTTGTGTCCTTGTTGCAGGTAGACATGTTGTTATGAGATACTTTGTGTCCTTGTTGCAGGTAGACATGTTGTTATGAGATACTTTGTGTCCTTGATGCAGGTAGACATGTTGTTATGAGATACTTTGTGTCCTTGTTGCAGGTAGACATGTTGTTATGAGATACTTTGTGTCCTTGATGCAGGTAGACATGTTGTTATGAGATACTTTGTGTCCTTGATGCAGGTGATTATTTTTGTTGCAGTTTGGAAGCGCTCGTTAGACATCACTCAACTGCCCTGCGTAGCACCTGTTTAGAATTAGCACATAATGCAGGAGGCAGCAGGACGTTGCTTTAGTGAAAACGAGCGCTTCCAAACTCTGATGGAAACATGCAAATGGTCTATAGTACGCTGGAACACCAGATCTCCTTCCTGAAGGCAGCAACCTATATTGTCCATACAACACATGGCTGGTATTGGAGGTGATATTCCTCGCTAACCTTAGGATGCTGTTATCATACGTGGATGTGATCACTGTATGATGTAAAGTAGATCTCCAAGCTCGAGATGTGATCAGGGTTTAACCCACGAAAATACTCTTCCCCCCCCCCCCCCCCAAACATAGCAAATCTACAAGCTCACGACAACATCTGTCGGGACACATAGTGAGCTTGTAGATCTGCTATATTGGGCTAATAATGTTTCTTTCCCAGGAAACAATTATGGATGGTTCAAATTTAGAGGAAGTTAAACTTTAACTGATTTTCACAACACGAACCAAGACGGTTTTCACTTCCTCAGTTTCTACAGAAATAAACCTATTACTTCCTGTTTCTACTCTGTGAAACATGCATGCATTTTAACCCATTCTGGGCGGGAACAGTGGTTCCCGCCGCGCGGCTAGAGAGGGTTGAGCTCTGTTCCTTGGGGACACTGTTCCTCTGGCTCTGTTCCTCTGTTGGAACATGTCTCTGTTGGCTCTGTTCCTCTGTTCCTTGGGAACGCCTAACATTCCAAATCTCTCACCAAAAACAAACCAAACAAGATTCTACACAGCTGTCATCCTGGGGTTCAAGTGGTTAACTCATTCTAGGCAGGAACCCCTTTTGGTGTTTTAAGCATTATGTTATACGTTAGCTATTGAAAAATAGCAGATCTACAAGCTCGTAGCGTGGCACTCGGTGCCGCGCTACGAGCTTGTAGATCTGCTATTTTTGAAAAATCGTGAAAATGTAGTGCAAATCTTTGAATATACATTCTTTCAGAGCGAACGTTTTAAAGTCATATCTTTGCTTCTGGGAGGGTTCCTGGAAGAACATATTTTTCAGATGGGGGTCGGCGGCCAAATACATATTATTTTTGGGGGTCCTTGACATTTGAGAACCACTGATACAGAAACATGAGGTATTAACCCTGTGAGAACCACTGATACAGAAACATGAGGTATTAACCCTGTGAGAACCACTGATACAGAAACATGAGGTATTAACCCTGTGAGAACCACTGATACAGAAACATGAGGTATTAACCCTGTGAGAACCACTGAAACAGAAACATGAGGTATTAACCCTGTCAGAACCACTGATATAGAAACATGAGGTATTAACCCTGTGAGAACCACTGATACAGAAACATGAGGTATTAACCCTGTGAGAACCACTGATACAGAAACATGAGGTATTAACCCTGTGAGAACCACTGATACAGAAACATGAGGTATTAACCCTGTGAGAACCACTGATACAGAAACATGAGGTATTAACCCTGTGAGAACCACTGATACAGAAACATGAGGTTTAACCCTGTGAGAACCACTGATACAGAAACATGAGGTATTAACCCTGTGAGAACCACTGATACAGAAACATGAGGTATTAACCCTGTGAGAACCACTGATACAGAAACATGAGGTATTAACCCTGTGAGAACCACTGATACAGAAACATGAGGTTTAACCCTGTGAGAACCACTGATACAGAAACATGAGGTATTAACCCTGTGAGAACCACTGATACAGAAACATGAGGTATTAACCCTGTGAGAACCACTGATACAGAACCATGAGGTATTTCACAAAACGGTCAGGATTTAGAAGACATTTAGTATAATCTTTTCTCAGGTCTAAATGAATCTGAAACCTTTGGTCTGACACAAACAGCAAGACAAGGTTTATGACAACAATATAATGCCATAAAATGAGTATGTTATTTAGGCCAGTAGTGAGTGTATCGTTTATGTTTTGCGTTTATAGGTCAGAGTGTGGTTTTCACAGACTAAATATGCTAATTCACTCTGTCGTGTCGTGTCTGGGTAGCTCAGGTCGGTAGAGCTCTCGTCTTTGGACCACAAGGTCGCGGGTTCGAATCCGCTCGAAAACAGTCCCACGAGTTGTTATTGAGCCACTTCCGTGATCCGGGTCCCCCCCCCCCCCCAGGGTCACGGGTCACAGACAAAGAGCAACGCGAGCTAAGATTGTCCCGGCACGGGCCTACCCCCTCGTTCACTTTGCATTGGACTCAGTTTCCCAGAAGCCCTTGCAGCAAGCCGGCGGTTGGTTGATTTCCGGTTACGTCATCATAACGCGTCCGCCTCGTCACCAGGTCCGCGACAGAAGCGGAGTTTCATAAGTCTGGCAGCGTGCCGCGGGTTCGACTCCCGATCCCGATCCAGTCTGGCAGTGTCAATCTATGTAAAGGTGTGTGAATGTGTGTGTGAATGGGTGAATGTAATGCACCATCTATGTAAAGGTGTGTGAATGGGTGTGTGAATGGGTGAATGTAATGCACCATCTATGTAAAGGTGTGTGAATGGGTGAATGTAATGCACCATCTATGTAAAGGTGTGTGAATGTGTGTGTGAATGGGTGAATGTAATGCACCATCTATGTAAAGGTGTTTGAATGTGTGTGTGAATGGGTGAATGTAATGCACCATCTATGTAAAGGTGTGTGAATGTGTGTGTGAATGGGTGAATGTAATGCACCATCTATGTAAAGGTGTGTGAATGTGTGTGTGAATGGGTGAATGTAATGCACCATCTATGTAAAGCGCCTTGGATAAAAGCACTATATAAATGCACCATTTTCCAAAGCAGGTGACCAATAACACAGCAGAGAGGTTTATCAGTGGGCGTGACTGACTGACTGTCTTCATAATGTCTGTGTTGTAAGGGTTAATTGTTCTTTGTTGAACTGAAACTCACATGATTAGCAGCATGAAAGCACAGCCTGCCCCAAGGGGCCGGTTTCAACTGGTTTCACCCAAACAACAACTAGAACTGCTCTCTGTCGACCAGCTCTATGGCCTTGTGGTTAGAGTGTCTGGGAGGTCGGGGTTCGATCCCCGGCCGGGTCATACCAAAGATTATAAAAATGGGACCCAATGCCTCCCTGCTTGGCACTCAGCATCAAAGGGTTGGATTGGGGGTCAAATCTACTAATCAAATGATTCCCGAGTGCGGCGCACGCTGCAGCTCACCGCTCCAAGAGATGGGTCAAATGCGGAGAACAAATTTCACTGCGGTAACGTGTGTGACAAAATCGTACAACTTTGATGGTCCAGAGACTAGCTGTCTCTGGTCCATATCTCTAGATGCAACAGCCTTAGAGCTATGGACCAAAGCTAGTCTCTGGAGACAGACTATTGACTGACTAACGTAGAGGGCACTGTTTCTCCTTTATTTGCTGACGGCTTCTCAGATTGCTCTGAAACTACAGATGTTTTTTTTTTCTCCTAACAATTTCACAAATACTTTATACAACAGAGTAGTTCTACTGACTGAATACTTTATACAACAGAGTAGTTCTACTGACTGAATACTTTATACAACAGAGTATTTCCCAGACAGACAGACAGACAGACAGACAGGTGTCTTACGGCCAGAGGGGCAGACAGCTCCACCGAGGTGGAGCCAGAGGCGGCGGCGCTCAGGTCTCCGGGGATGCTGATTGGATCAGGGGAGATGTCCAGAGTCTTCATGGAGGCCGGCGCGTCCGGTTGGCCGCAGTTCTTCCAATCGAAACGCAGGAGCTGCATGACATCACAACACAGCAGTTCATCCATCCAATCAGAAAAGCAGGAGCTATACGACAACGCAACACGGGTTCATCCAACAGCCGTTGAGGAATGTGAATCCCTAGACTCCTTCAAAAGCGCTCTCAAAGAGCACCTATACGGACGGCTGCAATTCACAACTGGCCCCTGTAAAAACGTTTTTAGTTTTTCTTCTTTTTTCACTTTCTTTAACTGTATATTTCATTTCATTTCATAGAAGTGTATATTTGTACATATTTAAATGTCTTGATGAATTGAAAATGGAGGACCCTGATGTAAACAATCAATCAATTTATTATTACCTTTGACTGCACTGCCTGTATTGTGTTAATTAAGTATTCAATCAATATACTTTTTTTATTGATTGAATACTTCATTAGCAGTTTGTAAACAGTACAGGGCTACGATTACATGGTGCTAAAAAAGCAAAATTAATTTAAAAAAAGTCCTCATTGTTTCCAGTGTGGTCCTGTGCTGTGTATTCAATCAAGACATTATTTTAAAGACATGGCATGCGTAGCAATGAATCATTTCTGGTGTTAAGCTTAGACTGTAGTTTAGTGGGACCAGTTAGTTAGGCCCTGTGTTACAACTGTTTATATCATGTTTTAGACTGTAGTTTAGTGGGACCAGTTAGTTAGGCCCTGTGTTACAACTGTTTATATCATGTTTTAGACTGTAGTTTAGTGGGACCAGTTAGTTAGGCCCTGTGTTACAACTGTTTATATCATGTTTTAGACTGTAGTTTAGTGGGACCAGTTAGTTAGGCCCTGTGTTACAACTGTTTATATCATGTTTTCATGTAATTATTTTATTATGTGTCTGTCGTTAACTGCAGAGATTAAAATAGGGTGCATTCTGCATCCCAAAACGCAGTTTATAGTTAAGGGACGCAATAAAACAACCACCTCTGCATCCACAGGATGCACTACTGTACTACTGTACTGTTTTTTACTCTAGTTTATTTTGCTAGCTTTAGTTATAATAATCATTTCTTCTTCTGTTTTCTACATGAATATAACCACATTATAACCATATAAAATGAAATGGGAGTTAAATGCTGCAATTTGTAAAAAATGGTGGTCCGTGGCTCAAATGACCAAAAAGTAAAATAATGGGCCTTGATCTGATGTGACAAAGGTTGGAACCCCATGCTCTAAAAGGTTGGAACCCCCTGCTCTAAAAGGTTGGAACCCCCTGCTCTAAAAGGTTGGAACCCCCTGCTCTAAAAGGTTGGAACCCCATGCTCTAAAAGGTTGGAACCCCCTGCTCTAAAAGGTTGGAACCCCCTGCTCTAAAAGGTTGGAACCCCCTGCTCTAAAAGGTTGGAACCCCCTGCTCTAAAAGGTTGGAACCCCATGCTCTAAAAGGTTGGAACCCCCTGCTCTAAAAGGTTGGAACCCCCTGCTCTAAAAGGTTGGAACCCCATGCTCTAAAAGGTTGGAACCCCCTGCTCTAAAAGGTTGGAACCCCCTGCTCTAAAAGGTTGGAACCCCCTGCTCTAAAAGCAGACCTAATTCTTCCTGTGCTTTTCTTTTCTTTCTGCAAACTGATAAACTAATGACTCAATCAATCAATCAATCACACACATTGAACCATAGCAATAATAATGGATTATAAACAGAAATACTGCATTCTTTAAAACAAGCTCTATTATTGAAATGACATGTGCCAATTATTTTCGCTCCTATGCCACCAAAATGTGGAACGCCCTACCAACAGTCATTAAGACATGCGAATCCCTTGACTCCTTCAAAACCGCTCTCAAAGGGCACCTACGGACGGCTGCAATTCTAAACTGACCCCCGAAAAGATCTACTACACACAGATAAATAGTGATATAAAGAGATCTAACATACCTTTGATTGATTGATTGATTGAAAATTGTATTAACAGTTTGCAGAATTACAGTACATTTCAAGCACAAACTCAATACAAAGGCTGTTAACTGTGAGTGGACGACCCAATTAAGCATTACACTTGTTTACAACAGGGTCCACCATGTTCAAATCATCAATACATTTAGAGACGTACAAATAGACACTTCTATATAGACAAAGAACAGTATAGGAATTCATCATACCTTGACATTGTTCATTATAAACACATAATGTTTACAGTGATTAGAAACACATATAGATATTATAATGTTTACAGTGATATAAACACACAGAGATATAATAATGTTTACCTTGACATTTGAGCTCTTCTTGCTGTAGAACTTACAGTTGGACAATCCAAAAACACACAACAACGCAAACAGCCTCATGGTTAATGGTTGTGTGCGTGTTGTGCGTGTGTCGTGTACGTGTGTGTGAGTGAGTGTGTGTGTGTGATCTGATCACTGTTGTTGTGTTTTAAGCAGAATCACTGAAGCAAAGTTTATAAAGGTGGAGTCATCTCATCCCATGGCCTGGAGGGACGCAGTGAGCTGGTTGGTTGGTTGTAGTCATCCTATCCCATGGCCTGGAGGGACGAAGCTAGCTAATTGGTTGGTTGGAGTCATCTCATCCCATGGCCTGGAGGGACGCAGCGAGCTGGTTGGTTGGTTCCTCCAAAAAGAGGAGGAAGTCGTAGACTGTTGGGCTCAAGGCGTTGCCTTGGTAACTAGCTGGCCAATGAGAGCAGTTGTTGGCGTCTTTCTGGGCTATGATGTGGTTTTCAAGCAGTGGTTCGGGGACCACCGGTGGTCCTTGAGGGGGTTCCAGGGGGTCCCCAGCTAAATGATAAATTGTAACCATTGTTCAACCATAGAACAAGATTCCTCTACAGGATCTCCTCACTGGTCAACAAAAACACCTTGAAGACCCTAACAGGAGCCCTTGTACAGGGTTTCTTTGACTATGCATGCACCTCCTGGTACCACAGCACCTCAAAGGCCCTTAAAACCAGGCTCCAGACTTCCCAAAACAAACTGGTCAGGCTCCTACTTGATCTAGCCCCCCGAACCCACCTCACCCCTGCCCACTTCGACAGGCTGGAATGGCTTAGGGTCGACGACAGAGTACAGCATCTTGCAATGGGTCTGGTCCACAAGATTCGATACACCACCAAGATACCCATGTACCTGTCTAGATACTTCCTTAATGTTAACGAAGTCCACACCCACAACACCAGAGGGAGTGCAACGAACCATGTACAACCCAGATTCGGCACAAACAAGGGACTAAATTCTTTTCGCTCCTATGCCACCAAAATGTGGAACGCCCTACCAACTGTCATTAAGACATGCGAATCCCTTGACTCCTTCAAAACCGCTCTCAAAGGGCACCTACGGATGGCTGCAATTCGAAACTGGCCCCCGTAAAATCTGAATCCCCCCCCCCCCGCCCCCCCCTTCTTTCCCCTCACTGTATATATTTCTTTTCCCTTTTTACCTCCTTTTTGATGAATTCCTGTTCTGTCTATATAGAAGTGTCTATTTGTACGTCTCTAAATGTTTTGATGATTTGAACATGGTGGACCCTGTTGGAAACAAGTGTAATGCTTAATTGGGTCGTCCACTCACAGTTAACAGCCTTTGTATTGAGTTTGTGCTTGAAATGTACTGTAATTCTGCAAACTGTTAATAAATTCTTCAATCAATCAATCAAAACCCTTATGACTCTGTAACTCTGAGAGTGTACAAATGGAACCAAATTAGGGCCGAACGGATTGCGGAGCGGTCTTGATACCGGAAGGTCGCCAGTTCGAATCAGCGGTCCGACACATTAATATTACCACCGCTGAAGTGCCCTTGAACAAGGCATTGAACCACTACGATGAAATAATGTTCTATGAGCAGGGCCTGGCTGGAAACAAGTTCTTGAGCTTAGCCCAGATACCCTGGGTAAATATAGTAATCATTTCATTTCATTTCATTTCATTCCATTTTGGTTCCATTTTGGCATTTATACACTCTCAGAGTTAAATTAACATTGATTTTACAATATAAATTGGGGGTCGCAGAGACAGAAATGCCATTAAATGGGGGGTCCGTAGACTAATGCATGTCAAACTGGGGGTCCTTGAAATTAAAATTGTTGGGAATCACTGCTAAGAGCCGTAAAAATCTTCTCTTATGGGGGTCCGTGAGCGGGTCCTTGACATGAAAAAGTTAGTAAATGATGGAGAGTCTGTAACCAAATGGACCCTTTTTAGAGCTTTAACTCTTGAGAGTGTAAAATGAAACCAAATGGAGTTAAATTATTGTTAAACATCTGCATTAATTAATTTAGAAGTCGACACAGTTAGAGAATGTAGAAGAATTGTTATTTTTCATCAACGTTTGCCTGTTATCTCAATACAGCATGGATGGAATTGTGGACAAAAACCAAGTCATCAAATGGTCCGTGACTCAGATGATGAATAAATAAATAATGGACCTTTATATGAAAAGGTAGGTCACTGTTCTACATTGTCTCTAAATCACCACAGGATGGCGCTCTATAGTCAACAATGAGTTTTCAGGGTTTTAAATTGAATTCAGTTTTTACTTTAAATTGTTTTACTTCTATGACTTTTTAAATTGTACTCTTGGTTAGTTTTATAATAATAATAATAATAATAATAATAATAATAATAATAATAATAATAATAATAATAATAATAATAATAATAATAATAATAATAATACATTCATAATAATTACAATGAACCCTCACTGCTGCGCGTCCCGGCCGGAACTACAGTGGAATTGTTCCCCGTTCCAGCCGAGACGTTTTGACGGACGCAACCACTTCCACTTCCGTCAAAACAACACAGGGGGAACTCTGCTCTGCAGTGGCTTGTTGTGTTTCTGCCTCCCGCAGCATACCTTATGCACTTCACTTAATGAACACATTCAAGAGTTTAATGAGCAGATATTAAGGAGTTTAATGATCAGATATTAAGGAGTTTAATGAACAGATATTAAGGAGTTTAATGAACATATCTAGTTAGAACATGGCGGTGTCTGCAGTGCAGTTGGAGTGTGACGCATTCCTGGTCTGTATGAACCACGCTCTGAGCACCGAGAAGGAGGAGGTGATGGGGCTGTGTATAGGAGAGATGGAGACCAACAGGTTAATGTTAGATCTATATACTATCTATCTATCTGTCTATAGAGGTGATGGGGCTGTGTATAGGAGAGATGGAGACCAACAGGTTAATATTAGATCTATATACTATCTATCTATCTGTCTATATAGGTGATGGGGCTGTGTATAGGAGAGATGGAGACCAACAGGTTAATATTAGATCTATATACTATCTATCTATCTGTCTATAGAGGTGATGGGGCTGTGTATAGGAGAGATGGAGACGAACAGGTTAATATTAGATCTATATACTATCTATCTATCTGTCTATAGAGGTGATGGGGCTGTGTATAGGAGAGATGGAGACGAACAGGTTAATATTAGATCTATATACTATCTATCTATCTGTCTATAGAGGTGATGGGGGTGTGTATAGGAGAGATGGAGACGAACAGGTTAATATTAGATCTATATACTATCTATCTATCTGTCTATAGAGGTGATGGGGCTGTGTATAGGAGAGATGGAGACGAACAGGTTAATATTAGATCTATATACTATCTATCTATCTGTCTATAGAGGTGATGGGGCTGTGTATAGGAGAGATGGAGACGAACAGGTTAATATTAGATCTATATACTATCTATCTATCTGTCTATAGAGGTGATGGGGCTGTGTATAGGAGAGATGGAGACGAACAGGTTAATATTAGATCTATATACTATCTATCTATCTGTCTATAGAGGTGATGGGGCTGTGTATAGGAGAGATGGAGACGAACAGGTTAATATTAGATCTATATACTATCTATCTGTCTATAGAGGTGATGGGGCTGTGTATAGGAGAGATGGAGACGAACAGGTTAATATTAGATCTATATACTATCTATCTATCTGTCTATAGAGGTGATGGGGCTGTGTATAGGAGAGATGGAGACGAACAGGTTAATATTAGATCTATATACTATCTATCTATCTGTCTATAGAGGTGATGGGGCTGTGTATAGGAGAGATGGAGACGAACAGGTTAATATTAGATCTATATACTATCTATCTATCTGTCTATAGAGGTGATGGGGCTGTGTATAGGAGAGATGGAGACGAACAGGTTAATATTAGATCTATATACTATCTATCTATCTGTCTATAGAGGTGATGGGGCTGTGTATAGGAGAGATGGAGACGAACAGGTTAATATTAGATCTATATACTATCTATCTATCTGTCTATAGAGGTGATGGGGCTGTGTATAGGAGAGATGGAGACGAACAGGTTAATATTAGATCTATATACTATCTATCTGTCTATAGAGGTGATGGGGCTGTGTATAGGAGAGATGGAGACGAACAGGTTAATATTAGATCTATATACTATCTATCTATCTGTCTATAGAGGTGATGGGGCTGTGTATAGGAGAGATGGAGACCAACAGGTTAATATTAGATCTATATACTATCTATCTATCTGTCTATAGAGGTGATGGGGCTGTGTATAGGAGAGATGGAGACGAACAGGTTAATATTAGATCTATATACTATCTATCTATCTGTCTATAGAGGTGATGGGGCTGTGTATAGGAGAGATGGAGACGAACAGGTTAATATTAGATCTATATACTATCTATCTGTCTATAGAGGTGATGGGGCTGTGTATAGGAGAGATGGAGACGAACAGGTTAATATTAGATCTATATACTATCTATCTATCTGTCTATAGAGGTGATGGGGCTGTGTATAGGAGAGATGGAGACCAACAGGTTAATATTAGATCTATATACTATCTATCTATCTGTCTATAGAGGTGATGGGGCTGTGTATAGGAGAGATGGAGACGAACAGGTTAATATTAGATCTATATACTATCTATCTATCTATCTGTCTATAGAGGTGATGTGGCTGTGTATAGGAGAGATGGAGACCAACAGGTTAATATTAGATCTATATACTATCTATCTATCTGTCTATAGAGGTGATGGGGCTGTGTATAGGAGAGATGGAGACCAACAGGTTAATGTTAGATCTATATACTATCTATCTATCTGTCTATAGAGGTGATGGGGCTGTGTATAGGAGAGATGGAGACGAACAGGTTAATATTAGATCTATATACTATCTATCTATCTGTCTATAGAGGTGATGGGGCTGTGTATAGGAGAGATGGAGACGAACAGGTTAATATTAGATCTATATACTATATCTATCTGTCTATAGAGGTGATGGGGCTGTGTATAGGAGAGATGGAGACGAACAGGTTAATATTAGATCTATATACTATCTATCTATCTATCTGTCTATAGAGGTGATGGGGCTGTGTATAGGAGAGATGGAGACGAACAGGTTAATATTAGATCTATATACTATCTATCTATCTGTCTATAGAGGTGATGGGGCTGTGTATAGGAGAGATGGAGACCAACAGGTTAATATTAGATCTATATACTATCTATCTGTCTATAGAGGTGATGGGGCTGTGTATAGGAGAGATGGAGACGAACAGGTTAATATTAGATCTATATACTATCTATCTATCTGTCTATAGAGGTGATGGGGCTGTGTATAGGAGAGATGGAGACCAACAGGTTAATATTAGATCTATATACTATCTATCTATCTGTCTATAGAGGTGATGGGGCTGTGTATAGGAGAGATGGAGACACAGGTTAATATTAGATCTATATACTATCTATCTATCTGTCTATAGAGGTGATGGGGCTGTGTATAGGAGAGATGGAGACCAACAGGTTAATATTAGATCTATATACTATCTATCTATCTGTCTATAGAGGTGATGGGGCTGTGTATAGGAGAGATGGAGACGAACAGGTTAATATTAGATCTATATACTATCTATCTATCTGTCTATAGAGGTGATGGGGCTGTGTATAGGAGAGATGGAGACCAACAGGTTAATATTAGATCTATATACTATCTATCTATCTGTCTATAGAGGTGATGGGGCTGTGTATAGGAGAGATGGAGACGAACAGGTTAATATTAGATCTATATACTATCTATCTATCTGTCTATAGAGGTGATGGGGCTGTGTATAGGAGAGATGGAGACGAACAGGTTAATATTAGATCTATATACTATCTATCTATCTGTCTATAGAGGTGATGGGGCTGTGTATAGGAGAGATGGAGACGAACAGGTTAATATTAGATCTATATACTATCTATCTATCTGTCTATAGAGGTGATGGGGCTGTGTATAGGAGAGATGGAGACCAACAGGTTAATATTAGATCTATATACTATCTATCTATCTGTCTATAGAGGTGATGGGGCTGTGTATAGGAGAGATGGAGACCAACAGGTTAATATTAGATCTATATACTATCTATCTATCTGTCTATAGAGGTGATGGGGCTGTGTATAGGAGAGATGGAGACGAACAGGTTAATATTAGATCTATATACTATCTATCTGTCTATAGAGGTGATGGGGCTGTGTATAGGAGAGATGGAGACCAACAGGTTAATATTAGATCTATATACTATCTATCTGTCTATAGAGGTGATGGGGCTGTGTATAGGAGAGATGGAGACAACAGGTTAATATTAGATCTATCTATCTATCTATCTATCTATCTATCTATATAGGTGATAGGGTGTATAGGAGAGATGGAGACAACAGGTTAATATTAGATCTATCTATCTATCTATCTATCTATCTATCTATCTATCTATATAGGTGATAGGGTGTATAGGAGAGATGGAGACCAACAGGTTAATATTAGATCTATATACTATCTATCTATCTATCTATAGAGGTGATAGGGTGCTCAACAACCTAAACATTGTGTGAAATAATGTAAAGTATTCCATTGGTTCCCAAACGTTTGCATGTCAAGGAGTCGAGGACCCCCAGGAAGATGTTACGGCTCTAGCAGTGATTCTCAACCTGTTTAACTTCGACCCTCAGTTTGACATGCATTAGTCTACGGACCCCCATTTAAATGCATTTCTATTTCTGGGACCCCCAATTTATATTGTAAAATCAATGTTAATTTAACTCAGAGTTACAGACCCATAAGGGTCCATTTGGTTCCATTTGTACACTATCAGAGTTACAGACCCATAAGGGTCCATTTGGTTCCATTTGTACACTATCAGAGTTACAGACCCATAAGGGTCCATTTGGTTCCATTTGTACACTATCAGAGTTACAGACCCATAAGGGTCCATTTGGTTCCATTTGTACACTATCAGAGTTACAGACCCATAAGGGTCCATTTGGTTCCAAAGTATCATTTAACTGGGGACCCCCTGGAACTCCCTCAAGGACCCCTGGGGGTCCCCGGACCCCACTTTGGGAACCACTGAAGTATACTACTACGCTCCATCTTTAAGACTCACCTCTTCACTCTTGATTTTAGTTGAGTTTTAAAATCTCCGTTCTTATTTGTGTACCTCTGCCCTTGGCTTATTACTGCTGACCTCTGCTGACCTCTGCCCTTGGCTTATTACTGCTGACCCCATGGAGATGCTGTGAGGTCGAAACGCTGTCGCAGTAACAAAATAAATGTTTTGCCTAAAACTGATTTAGAGTAATACAAGTACACATGATTTAAAGACGTTTAGATAAATGTAAAAACACTACATGTCCTGGTTTTCACTTCAGTTTCCACCTCAGTTCAAATAGTAACGGCTGTGAGTGAGACGTTTATAAAATGTGACCAGATTTGACTGAGAGCCTGCCATCGTGCAAGCTCCAGCTTTTCACCAGATGTGAAAAACCTTTTTTTCCCTTCCAAAATGAGTTAATAACACACAGGCAGACTCTTCACATACTAGAGCATGTCTGAAATAAGTGTCAGAGCTGAAATCGTAAACATGTAGCTAGGTGTAATGTTAAAGTCCATAGAAGACATGTAAATATGAAATAAATGCTTAAACATGTAGCTAGGTGTAATGTTAAAGTCCATAGAAGACATGTAAATATTAAATAAATGCTTAAACATGTAGCTAGGTGTAATGTTAGAGACCACAGAAGACATGTAAATATGAAATAAATGCTTAAACATGTAGCTAGGTGTAATGTTAGAGACCACAGAAGACATGTAAATATGAAATAAATGCTTAAACATGTAGCTAGGTGTAATGTTAGAGACCACAGAAGACATGTAAATATGAAATAAATGCTTAAACATGTAGCTAGGTGTAATGTTAGAGACCACAGAAGACATGTAAATATGAAATAAATGCTTAAACATGTAGCTAGGTGTAATGTTAGAGTCCACAGAAGACATGTAAATATGAAATAAATGCTTAAACATGTAGCTAGGTGTAATGTTAGAGACCACAGAAGACATGTAAATATGAAATAAATGCCCAAACATGTAGCTAGGTGTAATGTTAGAGTCCACAGAAGACATGTAAATATGAAATAAATGCCCAAACATGTAGCTAGGTGTAATGTTAGAGGCGACTGTGGCTCAAGAGGTAGAGCAGGTCGTCCAATGATCCATGGGTCGGCGGTTCGAATCCCGGCTCCTCGTGTCTACATGTCGAAGTGTCCTTGGGCAAGACACTGAACGCCAAATTGCTCCCGATGTGCTGGTTGGTACCTTGCATGGCTTCCGCCGCAATCGGTGTATGAATGTGTGTGTGAATGGGTGAATGTAATGCACAATCTATGGATAAAGGCGCTATATAAATGCACCATTTACCATTTTAGAGTCCACAGAAGACATGTAAATATGAAATAAATGCTTAAACATGTAGCTAGGTGTAATGTTAGAGTCCACAGAAGACATGTAAATATGAAATAAATGCTTAAACATGTAGCTAGGTGTAATGTTAGAGTCAACAGAAGACATGTAAATATGAAATAAATGCTTAAACATGTAGCTAGGTGTAATGTTAGAGTCAACAGAAGACATGTAAATATGAAATAAATGCCCAAACATGTAGCTAGGTGTAATGTTAGAGTCCACAGAAGACATGTAAATATGAAATAAATGCCCAAACATGTAGCTAGGTGTAATGTTAGAGGCGACTGTGGCTCAAGAGGTAGAGCAGGTCGTCCAATGATCCATGGGTCGGCGGTTCGAATCCCGGCTCCTCGTGTCTACATGTCGAAGTGTCCTTGGGCAAGACACTGAACGCCAAATTGCTCCCGATGTGCTGGTTGGTACCTTGCATGGCTTCCGCCGCAATCGGTGTATGAATGTGTGTGTGAATGGGTGAATGTAATGCACCATCACTGGATAAAGGCGCTATATAAATGCACCATTTACCATTTTAGAGTCCACAGAAGACATGTAAATATGAAATAAATGCTTAAACATGTAGCTAGGTGTAATGTTAGAGTCCACAGAAGACATGTAAATATGAAATAAATGCTTAAACATGTAGCTAGGTGTAATGTTAGAGTCAACAGAAGACATGTAAATATGAAATAAATGCTTAAACATGTAGCTAGGTGTAATGTTAGAGTCCATAGAAGACATGTAAATATGAAATAAATGCTTAAACATGTAGCTAGGTGTAATGTTAGACATGTAAATATGAAATAAATGTTTAAACATGTAGCTAGGTGTAATGTTAGAGTCCATAGAAGACATGTAAATATGAAATAAATGCTTAAACATGTAGCTAGGTCCTAGGTGTAATGTTAGACATGTAAATATGAAATAAATGTTTAAACATGTAGCTAGGTGTAATGTTAGAGACCACAGAAGACATGTAAATATGAAATAAATGCTTAAACATGTAGCTAGGTGTAATATTAGAGACCACAGAAGTGAACCTTTCAAGCCTGTTTTCTCAACTCGCTGTTTCTCTGCAAGACATTACAGCTCATTTGGATTCCATAGAATTTGGATTCCATAGAATCTGTGCTGCTGCGCACCGGAAATAGCCGATCTGTGACGTGTTGAGCTTCTTGTGAGCTTGTAGATCGGCTATTTCCGGTCATTAGCCTAGTTATTTGAAGATGATCAAAGTATTTGAAGTGATTGAACTAGCAATAGAATACAAGTTTAGAACTTGAATGTTTGTCTCAGAAACGTCCATTTTGTCTAATGTCTTCTAAATCCTGACAGTTTTCTGAAATACCTCATGTTTCTGTATCAGTGGTGCTCAATATTTCATGTCAAGGACCCAAAGAATGATCTGTATTTGGCCGCCGACACCCAGATTGTCACACTTTCACAATTGTTAAGTGGTGCAACCACTTCCTTTGGTGAGTATGTGTGTGGGTGCCTGCCTGCCTGGGTGCGTCTGAGCACGAAAACAGCATGGTTGCTTTTCACCACCTGTGCGCAACCTAACACACACACACACACAAACACACACGCACATATTAACTGTATATATGGTGATTTTGGGTGTGCCAGTATAGTACAGTACAGTACAGTGGATGGATGGATGGATTTTATTTTATCATTGAACACTGTTTACACACATGTACAACGAAATTGATCTGTTGGCATCACTCCAATGCAGTACAAAAGTAATCATAATATGTTAGTAGTAGCACCCAGTAGGTACCAGTAATAAAAAGCAGTAAGAAATAAACAGTGTATGTACAGTCAGTGAAGAGTTCACATTTGTACAGTACAGTAGAGGGTACAGTAGAGGGACCCCCACACGGTAACTCTGTCATTTCTCAACCGTTTCGGATGCGGGGCGGCTCGCCGGAACCGGGCCGGCACCGGGCCGGCACCCTGGGTGCGTTCCTGTGGGTCTGGAACCCCCCCCCACACGGAGTTGCACCACTTACTTCAAATGGGTGTGATTTTTCAAAAATAGCAGACCTACAAGCTCATAGCGTGGCACTCGGTGCCGCGCTATGAGCTTGTAGATCTGCTATTTTTCAATAGCTAAAGTATAGCATAATGCTTAAAACACCAAAAGGGGTTCCCGCCCTGAATGGGTTAAGGTGTCTGAACACTGCTGCGTTTTTAGGATTTTTAACTGTGTTTTTCCGACCTTGTTCCAAAAATCGCGTCCATTCTGCAAGGAGTTTAAATGCCTCGAATCTGTGATTTCTTCAGCTGGTCGACCTAAAAAACATCATCCTTACATTTTCAGTCTTTGAGATTTTATTTTGCTTTATTCCATGTGATCGTTCACATCCACTCTGTTGGTCATGTGACTGTTCTTGTCCAATAGGATCGTTCACTCTGTGGTCATGCGACTGTTCTTGTCCAATAGTATCGTTCACGCTGTGGTCATGTGACTGTTCTTGTCCAATAGGATCGTCCACATCCACTCTGTGATCATCCTGCGTCGTTCGGACAAGAGGAAGGACCGAGTGGAGATCTCACCTGAGCAGCTCTCTGCAGGTAACTCCTTTAGCGCCATCTAGTGTTAGCAGGTATGTACTACATACTGTCAGTTTACCTCTATAATCCCATTCGAATTTCACTGCTTTATTATTTTTAATATTCAAAATTAATTTTATCTCATTATACCCTACTGACCCCCTGGAGTCTGTGGGACACACCGTTGTCCAGAAACGCCACTAAAGGCTCCGCTCAGGCTCTGCCAGTGGGCCTAACGAGGCCAAGTCCTCTCACCTGTGCAATTCCCAGCCTCTGCCTCAGCCGATTGATTAGGCCAGGCAAAATAAATTGATTATCTCCGATTGGCTGTCATTTTTGGGCTGAGTCGGTAGGGAATTTATTTTATTTTTATTTTTTTATTTTTTTCGCGGAAGGATGGGTCGCAAGGATTATTTTATTTAAAAAATATATATTATTTTTGAGTGGTGTAAACCACTCCTACGACTGGCTTTGTTAGTTTACGTGTCTGTCTGTCTGTCTGTTCGTAAAAAAATCACACCCGTGTGAACTGAGTGGTGTAAGGTCTTATATAGACTGATCAGCTGTGGTCTGACGTAATGTCTGACGTAATGAAATCACACCCGTGTGAACGGGGTGACCATAGCAACCATGCTCATTTTTGAGCGAACAGACAGACAGACAGACACGTAAACTAGCAAAGCCAGTCGTAGGAGTGGTTTACACCACTCAAAAATGAGCATGGTTGCTACGGTCACCCAGTTCACCCGGGTGTGATTTCATTACGTCAGACATTACGTCAGACCACAGCTGATCAGGCTATATAAGACCTTACACCACTCAGTTCACCCGGGTGTGATTTCATTACGTCAGACCACAGCTGATCAGGCTATATAAGACCTTACACCACTCAGTTCACCCGGGTGTGATTTCATTACGTCAGACCACAGCTGATCAGGCTATATAAGACCTTACACCACTCAGTTCACCCGGGTGTGATTTCATTACGTCAGACATTACGTCAGACCACAGCTGATCAGGCTATATAAGACCTTACACCACTCAGTTCACCCGGGTGTGATTTCATTACGTCAGACATTACGTCAGACCACAGCTGATCAGGCTATATAAGACCTTACACCACTCAGTTCACACGGGTGTGATTTTTTTCCCTACGGCAATGATGGATAGGCTTCTTTATCAATGATGGATAGGCGTCTTTATCAATGATGGATAGGCTTCTTTATCAATGATGGATAGGCGTCTTTATCAATGATGGATAGGCTTCTTTATCAATGATGGATAGGCGTCTTTATCAATGATGGATAGGCTTCTTTATCAATGATGGATAGGCTTCTTTATCAATGAAGGATAGGCTTCTTTATCATTGATGGATAGGCTTCTTTATCATTGATGGATAGGCTTCTTTATCAATGAAGGATAGGCTTCTTTATCAATGATGGATAGGCTTCTTTATCATTGATGGATAGGCTTCTTTATCAATGATGGATAGGCTTCTTTATCAATGAAGGATAGGCTTCTTTATCAATGATGGATAGGCTTCTTTATCAATGAAGGATAGGCTTCTTTATCAATGAAGGATAGGCTTCTTTATCAATGAAGGATAGGCTTCTTTATCAATGATGGATAGGCTTCTTTATCAATGATGGATAGGCTTCTTTATCAATGATGGATAGGCTTCTTTATCAATGATGGATAGGCTTCTTTATCAATGATGGATAGGCTTCTTTATCAATGAAGGATAGGCTTCTTTATCAATGAAGGATAGGCTTCTTTATCAATGATGGATAGGCTTCTTTATCATTGATGGATAGGCTTCTTTATCAATGATGGATAGGCTTCTTTATCAATGAAGGATAGGCTTCTTTATCAATGAAGGATAGGCTTCTTTATCAATGATGGATAGGCTTCTTTATCAATGATGGATAGGCTTCTTTATCAATGAAGGATAGGCTTCTTTATCAATGAAGGATAGGCTTCTTTATCATTGATGGATAGGCTTCTTTATCAATGAAGGATAGGCTTCTTTATCAATGAAGGATAGGCTTCTTTATCAATGATGGATAGGCTTCTTTATCAATGAAGGATAGGCTTCTTTATCAATGAAGGATAGGCTTCTTTATCAATGATGGATAGTCTTCTTTATCAATGATGGATAGGCGTCTTTATCAATGATGGATAGGCTTCTTTATCAATGATGGATAGGCTTCTTTTTTAATAACTTCAAGACAAAAAACATAGCTAAAGTAGAGAGAGACTGGCTGTAAGCAGTGGACCAGGGCTAGCTAAATAGCAGACCTACAAGCTCACAACGCGTCGCAGCGCCACGCGTTGTGAGCTTGTAGGTCTGCTCTGTTAGCTAGCTAGCTCACACACACACTACACAGTAGAGCTCTTCATGGGTCCAAAAAAGTGGTTCCGAAATCAAAAATAAATCTGTGACATTCCGAATTTCCGAGAGACCCGACCCAGCCAGGCAGACATACATGTGGACAGACAGAGAGAGAGAGAGAGGGGTTCCCTACAGACAGAGAGAGAGAGAGGGGAAAGAGAGAGGGGTTCCCTACAGACTGCGGCTGCAGTAGAGGGTGAGAGAGAGAGAGAGAGAGGGGTTCCCTACAGACAGACAGAGAGAGGTTCCCTACAGACAGAGAGAGAGGGGTTCCCTACAGACAGAGAGAGAGGGGTTCCCTACAGACAGAGAGAGAGGGGTTCCCTACAGACAGACAGAGAGAGGTTCCCTACAGACAGAGAGAGAGGGGTTCCCTACAGACAGAGAGAGAGGGGTTCCCTACAGACAGAGAGAGAGGGGTTCCCTACAGACAGACAGAGAGAGGTTCCCTACAGACAGAGAGAGAGGGGTTCCCTACAGACAGAGAGAGAGAGGGGTTCCCTACAGACAGAGAGAGAGAGAGGGGTTCCCTACAGACAGAGAGAGAGAGGGGTTCCCTACAGACAGAGAGAGAGAGAGGGGTTCCCTACAGACAGAGAGAGAGAGGGGTTCCCTACAGACAGAGAGAGAGAGAGAGGGGTTCCCTACAGACAGAGAGAGAGATAGAGGTTCCCTACAGACAGAGAGAGAGAGGGGTTCCCTACAGACAGAGAGAGAGAGAGAGGTTCCCTACAGACAGAGAGAGAGAGAGAGGTTCCCTACAGACAGAGAGAGAGAGAGAGGTTCCCTACAGACAGAGAGAGAGAGAGAGGTTCCCTACAGACAGAGAGAGAGAGAGGGGTTCCCTACAGACAGAGAGAGAGAGAGAGGGGTTCCCTACAGACAGAGAGAGAGAGAGAGGGGTTCCCTACAGACAGAGAGAGAGAGGGGTTCCCTACAGACAGAGAGAGAGAGAGAGGGGTTCCCTACAGACAGAGAGAGAGAGAGAGAGGGGTTCCCTACAGACAGAGAGAGAGAGGGGTTCCCTACAGACAGAGAAAGAGAGAGAGGGGTTCCCTACAGACAGAGAGAGAGAGAGGGGTTCCCTACAGACAGAGAGAGAGAGGGGTTCCCTACAGACAGAGAGAGAGAGAGGGGTTCCCTACAGACAGAGAGAGGGGTTCCCTACAGACAGAGAGAGAGGGGTTCCCTACAGACAGAGAGAGGGGTTCCCTACAGACAGAGAGAGAGATAGAGGTTCCCTACAGACAGAGAGAGAGAGGGGTTCCCTACAGACAGAGAGAGAGAGAGAGGTTCCCTACAGACAGAGAGAGAGAGAGAGGTTCCCTACAGACAGAGAGAGAGAGAGAGGTTCCCTACAGACAGAGAGAGAGAGAGAGGTTCCCTACAGACAGAGAGAGAGAGAGGGGTTCCCTACAGACAGAGAGAGAGAGAGAGGGGTTCCCTACAGACAGAGAGAGAGAGAGAGGGGTTCCCTACAGACAGAGAGAGAGAGGGGTTCCCTACAGACAGAGAGAGAGAGAGAGGGGTTCCCTACAGACAGAGAGAGAGAGAGAGAGGGGTTCCCTACAGACAGAGAGAGAGAGGGGTTCCCTACAGACAGAGAAAGAGAGAGAGGGGTTCCCTACAGACAGAGAGAGAGAGAGGGGTTCCCTACAGACAGAGAGAGAGAGGGGTTCCCTACAGACAGAGAGAGAGAGAGGGGTTCCCTACAGACAGAGAGAGGGGTTCCCTACAGACAGAGAGAGAGGGGTTCCCTACAGACAGAGAGAGGGGTTCCCTACAGACAGAGAGAGAGAGAGAGGGGTTCCCTACAGACAGAGAGAGGGGTTCCCTACAGACAGAGAGAGAGAGAGAGAGAGGGGTTCCCTACAGACAGAGAGAGAGAGAGAGAGGGGTTCCCTACAGACAGAGAGAGGGGTTCCCTACAGACAGAGAGAGAGAGAGAGAGAGGGGTTCCCTACAGACAGAGAGAGAGAGGTTCCCTACAGACAGAGAGAGAGGGGTTCCCTACAGACAGAGAGAGAGGGGTTCCCTACAGACAGAGAGAGAGAGGTTCCCTACAGACAGAGAGAGAGGGGTTCCCTACAGACAGAGAGAGAGAGGGGTTCCCTACAGACAGAGAGAGAGAGGTTCCCTACAGACAGAGAGAGAGAGGGGTTCCCTACAGACAGAGAGAGAGAGGTTCCCTACAGACAGAGAGAGAGAGGTTCCCTACAGACAGACAGAGAGGGGTTCCCTACAGACAGAGAGAGAGAGGTTCCCTACAGACAGACAGAGAGGGGTTCCCTACAGACAGAGAGAGAGAGGTTCCCTACAGACAGACAGAGAGGGGTTCCCTACAGACAGAGAGAGAGAGGTTCCCTACAGACAGAGAGAGAGAGGTTCCCTACAGACAGACAGAGAGAGGTTCCCTACAGACAGAGAGAGAGAGGTTCCCTACAGACAGAGAGAGAGAGGTTCCCTACAGACAGAGAGAGAGAGGGGTTCCCTACAGACAGACAGAGAGGGGTTCCCTACAGACTGCGGCTGCAGTAGAGGGTGAGAGAGAAAAAAAAAGTCTCGTCTCTTGGAATATTAAGGCGCGACACTCAATGCACTTAAAACAGCTCCTACTTTGCCCTCTTCTTTATCCACGTGTGGGGAATGGGAACACTGTTGTCGGGATCCGTATATAAAGTATAATTGCACGCCGGTGTTTTCATTCAAATCAGCGCAAGACAAACCAGTACACAGTAACGTCAACTGTCAAGACCTATTTGACAGTGCAGAAACATCTTAGGATAGATGTAGACCTATTTGACAGTGCAGAAACATCTTAGGATAGATGTAGACCTATTTGACAGTGCAGAAACATCTTAGGATAGATGTAGACCTATTTGACAGCAGAAACATCTTAGGATAGATGTAGATCTATTTGACAGTGTCGAAACATCTTAGGATAGATGTAGACCTATTTGACAGTGTAGAAACATCTTAGGATAGATGTAGACCTATTTGACAGCAGAAACATCTTAGGATAGATGTAGACCTATTTGACAGTGTAGAAACATCTTAGGATAGATGTAGACCTATTTGACAGCAGAAACATCTTAGGATAGATGTAGACCTATTTGACAGTGCAGAAACATCTTAGGATAGATGTAGACCTATTTGACAGTGTAGAAACATCTTAGGATAGATGTAGACCTATTTGACAGTGCAGAAACATCTTAGGATAGATGTAGACCTATTTGACAGTGTAGAAACATCTTAGGATAGATGTAGACCTATTTGACAGTGTAGAAACATCTTAGGATAGATGTAGACCTATTTGACAGTGCAGAAACATCTTAGGATAGATGTAGACCTATTTGACAGTGTAGAAACATCTTAGGATAGATGTAGACCTATTTGACAGCAGAAACATCTTAGGATAGATGTAGACCTATTTGACAGTGTAGAAACATCTTAGGATAGATGTAGACCTATTTGACAGTGTAGAAACATCTTAGGATAGATGTAGACCTATTTGACAGCAGAAACATCTTAGGATAGATGTAGACCTATTTGACAGTGTAGAAACATCTTAGGATAGATGTAGACCTATTTGACAGCAGAAACATCTTAGGATAGATGTAGACCTATTTGACAGTGTAGAAACATCTTAGGATAGATGTAGACCTATTTGACCGTGTAGAAACATCTTAGGATAGATGTAGACCTATTTGACAGTGCAGAAACATCTTAGGATAGATGTTAGACCAGGGGTGGGCAATTATTTTTCCCAAGGGGCCAAATGAGAAACAGAAAATATTTTGGAGGGCCGGGCCAAAAGGCTGAACTTAATTATGCATAATATCAATTTTATTTCTGTATAAAAAGCAGTAAATGGCATTGTTTTGCAAAGCAATTGTAAACAAAATGTGAAACATTTGACTCAAATTATAGGCAGTGACTATTTTACATCATGATGATGTACAATAAGAGTGCCACTCACTTCACATGGGTGTGATTTTTTTTACTTTCTACTTGCAGGCTTGAGACGTTTCGTTTCCCAGTTGAAAACTATGTTTTTGTTTAAGTTTCAAGTCCTGTAAATACTAGCATTTTCTTTTAACAATGAGAACATTAGAGGTAGCTCTCTGTTCCATTCGGAGGACACTGGAGGTGTCACTTTCACAACCCATGCTTACTATCAGCGAGTGTTGACTCACAACCATTAAACAACAACGTTCTGAAAACAATAATAAGCCAACCAGTGATGGTATTGTTGAGACTTGGCAGCCTGGCAGGCGCTGTATGTTGATGTGTGCACGTTCGTTCTGCCAGATTTACTTTGTGGTACAACGGTGTCGATCGAGTGTGCCGAAAACAGACGATCCACAAGATCACGGCGCATCGCCCAAGCGTTCTGAACTTCAGAAGCATGCCACATTCTGGGCGCAACAACGCCTTACGATGCAGCATCTTAAAACATCTTAACTTTATTGGCGAGGCGCGTTAGAGTGGGTTAAATAAAGCAATGAAGCATAATGGGTTTTAACTTGTCCTCCTGCGAGGAAGTTTGGTAATCAAAGCATGCGCCCGCGCCTACCGTGTTGGAGAGCTGCATGCTTCATGGCTATTTGCATTCACCGACGTTGTTGTCAACAATACATCCAAAAAGCCGACATTTTCGCATATGAGGGGGGTAAAGGAAGGAAGACAGGTTCTCAATCACACGCAATTCACGTGCACAGTTGACGTGCAGATTGTGTGCACTGTGAGAATGCATGGGCTTCAAAATAAAAGCGATGCGGTTTTAGTCCACCCATAAGGTAATTAGAAAGTATGTTTTATTTTCTGATTTTCAAGTAATCTTTCGCGGGCCGGTCAGAGTCAGCCGGCGGGCCGTATTTGGCCCGCGGGCCGTACAATGCCCAGGTCTGTGTTAGACCTATTTGACAGTGCAGAAACATCTTAGGATAGATGTAGACCTATTTGACAGTGTAGAAACATAATTACCTTCCTTGATGTATTAATGAGCATCAATAACGACCATCACCTGTGTCACAGACACATACAGCTCCCCTCTGCAGGCCTCTACTACTGAAAGTGACTGCATGGAGTCTGTCTCATTTCTCTCCAAAAGCACATGACTATGATGGAATATGATTACAGCTCACATTTCATATCACACACTAGACTAGCCCCCCTAAAATATATATATATATATATATATATATATATATATACTTTCTTTTTTTTGAAAATCGATATTAATGTTTAATAAATCGATACATATTGTCGGGATATAATATCGATATATATCGATATACGATATATCGTTACATGCCTAGTCTGTACTGTACTGTACTGTACTGTACTGTACTGTACTGTACTGTACTGTACTGTACTGTACTGTACTGTACTGTACTGTACTGTACTGTACCGTAGCGTCTACAGTAGTGATGCACCGAATATTCAGCCGCAGAAAATATTCGGCAGAAAATGGCTAAAAATGCATTTTCGGCCTATTCAATTTCGGCCCGAATTGGCAGAAAATATATCACCGAATAGTGTATGCAATGAATGCATTCAAAATAGCTGAATAAATGTTTTATGGACCCATAAATAGTTATTATTATTTAAGTTAAGTTTTACCATAACCATTTATTTTGCCATAAATCGGGTAGCTTTAAGGTACGGCCATGACAGCAATGGTAGGAAAAAAGATGTATAATATTCATCATATTCGGATATTCGGTTTTCGGCCAAGAATTTCCCTTTCGGTGCATCCCTAGTCTACAGAGTCCATTACATGAATGATGTAATGTGGTTGTTGCAGCGTCTACGGAGGCGGAGCGGCTAGCGGACACGTCGGGCCGACCCATGCGGGTGGTGGGCTGGTACCACTCCCACCCCCACATCACGGTGTGGCCGTCCCACGTGGACGTTCGGACCCAGGCCATGTACCAGATGATGGACCAGGGCTTCGTGGGCCTCATCTTCTCCTGCTTCATCGAGGACAAGAACACCAGGTGGGTGGTCCACCCATTCAGGGCGGGGGACCCCTTTTGGTGTTTTAAAGCATTATTATGTTATGCTTTAGCTATTGAAAAATAGCAGATCTACAAGCTCATAGCTTGTAGGTCTGCTATTTTTGAAAAATCGTGAAAATGTGGCGCAAATCTTTGAAAATATATTAATATATTCCTTCAGAGCGAACGTTTTTAACACGGAGTCAGTCCGCCAGAAACCAGGAACCCCAGATTCTGGTGTTTGAGGCCTTGTATTCTTTAATCCATTTATTCTGGTGTTTGAGGCCTTGTATTCTTTAATCCATTTAATCCATTTAATCCATCCTTGTATTCTTTAATCCATGTGTTTGAGGCCTTGTATTCTTTAATCCATGTGTTTGAGGCCTTGTATTCTTTAATCCATGTGTTTGAGGCCTTGTATTCTTTAATCCATTGTTTGAGGCCTTGTATTCTTTAATCCATTTATTCTGGTGTTTGAGGCCTTGTGTTCTTTAATCCATGTATTCTGGTGTTTGAGGCCTTGTATTCTTTAATCCATGTATTCTGGTGTTTGAGGCCTTGTATTCTTTAATCCATGTGTTTGAGGCCTTGTATTCTTTAATCCATGTGTTTGAGGGCTTGTATTCTTTAATCCATGTATTCTGGTGTTTGAGGGCTTGTATTCTTTAATCCATGTATTCTGGTGTTTGAGGCCTTGTATTCTTTAATCCATGTATTCTGGTGTTTGAGGCCTTGTATTCTTTAATCCATGTGTTTGAGGCCTTGTATTCTTTAATCCATGTGTTTGAGGCCTTGTATTCTTTAATCCATTGTTTGAGGCCTTGTATTCTTTAATCCATGTGTTTGAGGCCTTGTATTCTTTAATCCATTGTTTGAGGCCTTGTATTCTTTAATCCATGTGTTTGAGGCCTTGTATTCTTTAATCCATGTGTTTGAGGCCTTGTATTCTTTAATCCATGTGTTTGAGGCCTTGTATTCTTTAATCCATGTGTTTGAGGCCTTGTATTCTTTAATCCATGTGTTTGAGGCCTTGTATTCTTTAATCCATTGTTTGAGGCCTTGTATTCTTTAATCCATGTTTTGATCCGATCGTATCGCTAGCTGATGTTGCTAACCGCATCAACACAGAGTGTGGCCGCGGCCATTTTGAACATGCGCGCGCATCCACTTCCAGTCTAAGCCCACCATTCACAGCTCTGTATCTCAGGAAGGACATTGAGGGGCCGTTTGTGGTGAATACAAGGGTTTTCAACGGGCTGTAGCAGGCGGGCTGACACTCACGCTCGGGTTTATCCAACACCGGCCGACACAACATCATCCGGGCATGACATCATACACAGCAGAAGTGTTACGCGCGATAAAACCTTGGCAGTACGCTATCGAGGGATTAATTAATGCTGGCGCGAATTGAGTTCTCAACTCAAATCTTTGCTTCTGGGGGGGGGGGGGGGGGGGCGGCGGCCAAATACAGATATTTCTGGGGGTCCTTGACCTGAAAATGTTTGAGAACCACAGACAACTGTCAGAATGTAGAGACTTGTAGAATCGTCCTCAGGTCTAAATGGGTTAATTAACTAACTGTGTTAATGATATAACACCAGGTGGGTGTTTTAACACCCTGAGCGCAGAGGACGGACTTCTCCGTCCTATCAATTAGTAACGCCCAGCGCTCAGGACGGAGATTGATCAAAAGGACGGAGATTTATTGATATCAAAACCGATCGCATCGCTCCACAGGCTGGGAGCATCGCTCCACAGGCTGGGAGCATCGCTCCACAGGCTGGGAGCATCGCTCCACAGGCTGGGAGCATCGCTCCACAGGCTGGGAGCACCGCTCCACAGGCTGGGAGCATCGCTCCACAGGCTGGGAGCATCGCTCCACAGGCTGGGAGCATCGCTCCACAGGCTGGGAGCACCGCTCCACAGGCTGGGAGCACCGCTCCACAGGCTGGGAGCACCGCTCCACAGGCTGGGAGCATCGCTCCACAGGCTGGGAGCACCGCTCCACAGGCTGGGAGCATCGCTCCACAGGCTGGGAGCATCGCTCCACAGGCTGGGAGCACCGCTCCACAGGCTGGGAGCATCGCTCCACAGGCTGGGAGCACCGCTCCACAGGCTGGGAGCATCGCTCCACAGGCTGGGAGCATCGCTCCACAGGCTGGGAGCACCGCTCCACAGGCTGGGAGCATCGCTCCACAGGCTGGGAGCACCGCTCCACAGGCTGGGAGCATCGCTCCACAGGCTGGGAGCATCGCTCCACAGGCTGGGAGCACCGCTCCACAGGCTGGGAGCACCGCTGGGAGCATCGCTCCACAGGCTGGGAGCATCGCTCCACAGGCTGGGAGCATCGCTCCACAGGCTGGGAGCACCGCTCCACAGGCTGGGAGCATCGCTCCACAGGCTGGGAGCATCGCTCCACAGGCTGGGAGCGTCTGTTGGGCAACATTCAATGTTATTTTTCGGTTGGGACGTCATCCAAAATGTCCCCCCCCCCCCCATTTTAGCCGACGAGATCGAAAATCTTAAAACGTGAATAACTCTTAATCTAAATCAATCCGTCCAGTTCTAATCAAAGATCATGTGTTAGACGGCCCACCGCGGTCCCGTCGATAGTCGCGGTAGAATTAATCATACCTCCCGCTGTTGTCGATCGAGTGTTTTAGCTACATTTAGCTGCTACATCCATATCCGGTATAACGTCTGGTCCGCTGCTATAAATCGATGGGCGCTCTGACCCCTTTTGGTGTTAGCATTATGTTATGCTTTAGCTATTGAAAAATAGCAGATCTACAAGCTCGTAGCACGCCACCGAGTGACGCGCTACGAGCTTGTAGCTCTGCTATTTTTGAAACGACTGACAGAAACATAGCTTTTTCAGAAAACTGTCAGGATGTAGAAGACATTTTTAGAATCTCATCTCAGGTCAATATGGGTTAATTAATTAACTGTATTAAAATAACTAAGGGTGTCAGCAGAGCTGCACCTTTCTGGCAGTTTTTTTCCAGGTATGAAAACTGAATGCTGCTTCCTCACGTTTATTAGTGGCTTTAGGAGTAAATACAAACTGAATGTTACTTCTAAACGTTTATATTTATTAGTGGCTTCAGGAGTAAATACAAACTGAATGTTACTTCTAAACGTTTATATTTATTAGTGGCTTCAGGAGTAAATACAAACTGAATGTTACTTCTAAACGTTTATATTTATTAGTGGCTTCAGGAGTAAATACAAACTGAATGTTACTTCTAAAGGTTTATATTTATTAGTGGCTTCAGGAGTAAATACAAACTGAATGTTACTTCTAAACGTTTATATTTATTAGTGGCGTCAGGAGTAAATACAAACTGAATGTTACTTCTAAACGTTTATATTTATTAGTGGCTTCAGGAGTAAATACAAACTGAATGTTACTTCTAAACGTTTATATTTATTAGTGGCTTCAGGAGTAAATACAAACTGAATGTTACTTCTAAACGTTTATATTTATTAGTGGCTTCAGGAGTAAATACAAACTGAATGTTACTTCTAAACGTTTATATTTATTAGTGGCTTTAGGAGTAAATACAAACTGAATGTTACTTCTAAACGTTTATATTTATTAGTGGCTTCAGGAGTAAATACAAACTGAATGTTACTTCTAAACGTTTATATTTATTAGTGGCTTTAGGAGTAAATACAAACTGAATGTTACTTCTAAACGTTTATATTTATTAGTGGCTTCAGGAGTAAATACAAACTGAATGTTACTTCTAAACGTTTATATTTATTAGTGGCTTCAGGAGTAAATACAAACTGAATGTTACTTCTAAACGTTTATATTTATTAGTGGCTTCAGGAGTAAATACAAACTGAATGTTACTTCTAAACGTTTATATTTATTAGTGGCTTCAGGAGTAAATACAAACTGAATGTTACTTCTACACGTTTATATTTATTAGTGGCTTCAGGAGTAAATACAAACTGAATGTTACTTCTAAACGTTTATATTTATTAGTGGCTTTAGGAGTAAATACAAACTGAATGTTACTTCTAAACGTTTATATTTATTAGTGGCTTCAGGAGTAAATACAAACTGAATGTTACTTCTAAACGTTTATATTTATTAGTGGCTTTAGGAGTAAATACAAACTGAATGTTACTTCTAAACGTTTATATTTATTAGTGGCTTCAGGAGTAAATACAAACTGAATGTTACTTCTAAACGTTTATATTTATTAGTGGCTTCAGGAGTAAATACAAACTGAATGTTACTTCTAAACGTTTATATTTATTAGTGGCTTTAGGAGTAAATACAAACTGAATGTTACTTCTAAACGTTTATATTTATTAGTGGCTTCAGGAGTAAATACAAACTGAATGTTACTTCTAAACGTTTATATTTATTAGTGGCTTCAGGAGTAAATACAAACTGAATGTTACTTCTAAACGTTTATATTTATTAGTGGCTTTAGGAGTAAATACAAACTGAATGTTACTTCTAAACGTTTATATTTATTAGTGGCTTCAGGAGTAAATACAAACTGAATGTTACTTCTAAACGTTTATATTTATTAGTGGCTTTAGGAGTAAATACAAACTGAATGTTACTTCTAAACGTTTATATTTATTAGTGGCTTCAGGAGTAAATACAAACTGAATGTTACTTCTAAACGTTTATATTTATTAGTGGCTTCAGGAGTAAATACAAACTGAATGTTACTTCTAAACGTTTATATTTATTAGTGGCTTTAGGAGTAAATACAAACTGAATGTTACTTCTAAACGTTTATATTTATTAGTGGCTTCAGGAGTAAATACAAACTGAATGTTACTTCTAAACGTTTATATTTATTAGTGGCTTTAGGAGTAAATACAAACTGAATGTTACTTCTAAACGTTTATATTTATTAGTGGCTTTAGGAGTAAATACAAACTGAATGTTACTTCTAAACGTTTATATTTATTAGTGGCTTTAGGAGTAAATACAAACTGAATGTTACTTCTAAACGTTTATATTTATTAGTGGCTTCAGGAGTAAATACAAACTAAATGTTACTTCTAAACGTTTATATTTATTAGTGGCTTCAGGAGTAAATACAAACTGAATGTTACTTCTAAACGTTTATATTTATTAGTGGCTTCAGGAGTAAATACAAACTGAATGTTACTTCTAAACGTTTATATTTATTAGTGGCTTCAGGAGTAAATACAAACTGAATGTTACTTCTAAACGTTTATATTTATTAGTGGCTTCAGGAGTAAATACAAACTGAATGTTACTTCTAAACGTTTATATTTATTAGTGGCTTTAGGAGTAAATACAAACTGAATGTTACTTCTAAACGTTTATATTTATTAGTGGCGTCAGGAGTAAATACAAACTGAATGTTACTTCTAAACGTTTATATTTATTAGTGGCTTCAGGAGTAAATACAAACTGAATGTTACTTCTAAACGTTTATATTTATTAGTGGCTTCAGGAGTAAATACAAACTGAATGTTACTTCTAAACGTTTATATTTATTAGTGGCTTTAGGAGTAAATACAAACTGAATGTTACTTCTAAACGTTTATATTTATTAGTGGCTTCAGGAGTAAATACAAACTGAATGTTACTTCTAAACGTTTATATTTATTAGTGGCTTCAGGAGTAAATACAAACTGAATGTTACTTCTAAACGTTTATATTTATTAGTGGCTTCAGGAGTAAATACAAACTGAATGTTACTTCTAAACGTTTATATTTATTAGTGGCTTTAGGAGTAAATACAAACTGAATGTTACTTCTAAACGTTTATATTTATTAGTGGCTTCAGGAGTAAATACAAACTGAATGTTACTTCTAAACGTTTATATTTATTAGTGGCTTCAGGAGTAAATACAAACTGAATGTTACTTCTAAACGTTTATATTTATTAGTGGCTTCAGGAGTAAATACAAACTGAATGTTACTTCTAAACGTTTATATTTATTAGTGGCTTCAGGAGTAAATACAAACTGAATGTTACTTCTAAACGTTTATATTTATTAGTGGCTTCAGGAGTAAATACAAACTGAATGTTACTTCTAAACGTTTATATTTATTAGTGGCTTCAGGAGTAAATACAAACTGAATGTTACTTCTAAACGTTTATATTTATTAGTGGCTTTAGGAGTAAATACAAACTGAATGTTACTTCTAAACGTTTATATTTATTAGTGGCGTCAGGAGTAAATACAAACTGAATGTTACTTCTAAACGTTTATATTTATTAGTGGCTTCAGGAGTAAATACAAACTGAATGTTACTTCTAAACGTTTATATTTATTAGTGGCTTCAGGAGTAAATACAAACTGAATGTTACTTCTAAACGTTTATATTTATTAGTGGCTTCAGGAGTAAATACAAACTGAATGTTACTTCTAAACGTTTATATTTATTAGTGGCTTCAGGAGTAAATACAAACTGAATGTTACTTCTAAACGTTTATATTTATTAGTGGCGTCAGGAGTAAATACAAACTGAATGTTACTTCTAAACGTTTATATTTATTAGTGGCGTCAGGAGTAAATACAAACTGAATGTTACTTCTAAACGTTTATATTTATTAGTGGCTTCAGGAGTAAATACAAACTGAATGTTACTTCTAAACGTTTATATTTATTAGTGGCTTTAGGAGTAAATACAAACTGAATGTTACTTCTAAACGTTTATATTTATTAGTGGCGTCAGGAGTAAATACAAACTGAATGTTACTTCTAAACGTTTATATTTATTAGTGGCTTCAGGAGTAAATACAAACTGAATGTTACTTCTAAACGTTTATATTTATTAGTGGCTTCAGGAGTAAATACAAACTGAATGTTACTTCTAAACGTTTATATTTATTAGTGGCGTCAGGAGTAAATACAAACTGAATGTTACTTCTAAACGTTTATATTTATTAGTGGCTTCAGGAGTAAATACAAACTGAATGTTACTTCTAAACGTTTATATTTATTAGTGGCTTCAGGAGTAAATACAAACTGAATGTTACTTCTACACGTTTATATTTATTAGTGGCTTCAGGAGTAAATACAAACTGAATGTTACTTCTAAACGTTTATATTTATTAGTGGCGTCAGGAGTAAATACAAACTGAATGTTACTTCTAAACGTTTATATTTATTAGTGGCGTCAGGAGTAAATACAAACTGAATGTTACTTCTACACGTTTATATTTATTAGTGGCTTTAGGAGTAAATACAAACTGAATGTTACTTCTAAACGTTTATATTTATTAGTGGCTTCAGGAGTAAATACAAACTGAATGTTACTTCTAAACGTTTATATTTATTAGTGGCTTCAGGAGTAAATACAAACTGAATGTTACTTCTACACGTTTATATTTATTAGTGGCTTCAGGAGTAAATACAAACTGAATGTTACTTCTAAACGTTTATATTTATTAGTGGCGTCAGGAGTAAATACAAACTGAATGTTACTTCTAAACGTTTATATTTATTAGTGGCGTCAGGAGTAAATACAAACTGAATGTTACTTCTACACGTTTATATTTATTAGTGGCTTTAGGAGTAAATACAAACTGAATGTTACTTCTAAACGTTTATATTTATTAGTGGCTTTAGGAGTAAATACAAACTGAATGTTACTTCTAAACGTTTATATTTATTAGTGGCTTCAGGAGTAAATACAAACTGAATGTTACTTCTAAACGTTTATATTTATTAGTGGCTTTAGGAGTAAATACAAACTGAATGTTACTTCTAAACGTTTATATTTATTAGTGGCTTCAGGAGTAAATACAAACTGAATGTTACTTCTAAACGTTTATATTTATTAGTGGCTTTAGGAGTAAATACAAACTGAATGTTACTTCTAAACGTTTATATTTATTAGTGGCTTCAGGAGTAAATACAAACTGAATGTTACTTCTAAACGTTTATATTTATTAGTGGCTTCAGGAGTAAATACAAACTGAATGTTACTTCTAAACGTTTATATTTATTAGTGGCGTCAGGAGTAAATACAAACTGAATGTTACTTCTAAACGTTTATATTTATTAGTGGCTTCAAAAGTAAATACAAACTGAATGTTACTTCTAAACGTTTATATTTATTAGTGGCTTCAGGAGTAAATACAAACTGAATGTTACTTCTAAACGTTTATATTTATTAGTGGCTTCAGGAGTAAATACAAACTGAATGTTACTTCTAAACGTTTATATTTATTAGTGGCTTTAGGAGTAAATACAAACTGAATGTTACTTCTAAACGTTTATATTTATTAGTGGCTTCAGGAGTAAATACAAACTGAATGTTACTTCTAAACGTTTATATTTATTAGTGGCTTCAGGAGTAAATACAAACTGAATGTTACTTCTAAACGTTTATATTTATTAGTGGCTTCAGGAGTAAATACAAACTGAATGTTACTTCTAAACGTTTATATTTATTAGTGGCTTTAGGAGTAAATACAAACTGAATGTTACTTCTAAACGTTTATATTTATTAGTGGCTTTAGGAGTAAATACAAACTGAATGTTACTTCTAAACGTTTATATTTATTAGTGGCTTCAGGAGTAAATACAAACTAAATGTTACTTCTAAACGTTTATATTTATTAGTGGCTTCAGGAGTAAATACAAACTGAATGTTACTTCTAAACGTTTATATTTATTAGTGGCTTCAGGAGTAAATACAAACTGAATGTTACTTCTAAACGTTTATATTTATTAGTGGCTTCAGGAGTAAATACAAACTGAATGTTACTTCTAAACGTTTATATTTATTAGTGGCTTCAGGAGTAAATACAAACTGAATGTTACTTCTAAACGTTTATATTTATTAGTGGCTTCAGGAGTAAATACAAACTGAATGTTACTTCTAAACGTTTATATTTATTAGTGGCTTCAGGAGTAAATACAAACTGAATGTTACTTATATATATATATATATATATATATATATAATATAATATATATATATATATATATATATATATATATATAGCACTTCTTAGACTTATATAGCATTTGAAACAGACTTATAGCATGTCATGTAGACAGCACAATAAGTGCATTGTATGTAGTCCTAGCACTTCATAGTATATATGTACAGCATAGTATAGCATATATGTATAGTTTATATGTATAGTGTCATTATATAGATATGTTCTAGTTATAGTTTATATGTATAGTGTCATTATATAGATATGTTCTAGTCACGGTCTTAGCTTACGCATGTTTCGCGATAAATGCATTTTTTTACATATGTGATGTATTCCCATGCTTTTTGTTCTTGCCTATTGTAAGTCGCTCTGGATTAAGAGCGTCTGCTAAATGCCTAAATTGTAAATTGTAAATTGTACTTCTAAACGTTTATATTTATTAGTGGCTTTAGGAGTAAATACAAACTGAATGTTACTTCTAAACGTTTATATTTATTAGTGGCTTCAGGAGTAAATACAAACTGAATGTTACTTCTAAACGTTTATATTTATTAGTGGCTTTAGGAGTAAATACAAACTAAATGTTACTTCTAAACGTTTATATTTATTAGTGGCTTCAGGAGTAAATACAAACTGAATGTTACTTCTAAACGTTTATATTTATTAGTGGCTTCAGGAGTAAATACAAACTGAATGTTACTTCTAAACGTTTATATTTATTAGTGGCTTCAGGAGTAAATACAAACTGAATGTTACTTCTACACGTTTATATTTATTAGTGGCTTCAGGAGTAAATACAAACTGAATGTTACTTCTAAAGGTTTATATTTATTAGTGGCTTTAGGAGTAAATACAAACTAAATGTTACTTCTAAACGTTTATATTTATTAGTGGCTTCAGGAGTAAATACAAACTAAATGTTGCTTCTAAACGTTTATATTTATTAGTGGCTTCAGGAGTAAATACAAACTGAATGTTACTTCTAAACGTTTATATTTATTAGTGGCTTCAGGAGTAAATACAAACTGAATGTTACTTCTAAACGTTTATATTTATTAGTGGCTTTAGGAGTAAATACAAACTGAATGTTACTTCTAAACGTTTATATTTATTAGTGGCGTCAGGAGTAAATACAAACTGAATGTTACTTCTAAACGTTTATATTTATTAGTGGCGTCAGGAGTAAATACAAACTGAATGTTACTTCTAAACGTTTATATTTATTAGTGGCGTCAGGAGTAAATACAAACTGAATGTTACTTCTAAAGGTTTATATTTATTAGTGGCTTTAGGAGTAAATACAAACTGAATGTTACTTCTAAACGTTTATATTTATTAGTGGCTTTAGGAGTAAATACAAACTAAATGTTGCTTCTAAACGTTTATATTTATTAGTGGCTTCAGGAGTAAATACAAACTGAATGTTACTTCTAAACGTTTATATTTATTAGTGGCTTTAGGAGTAAATACAAACTGAATGTTACTTCTAAACGTTTATATTTATTAGTGGCTTCAGGAGTAAATACAAACTGAATGTTACTTCTAAACGTTTATATTTATTAGTGGCTTTAGGAGTAAATACAAACTGAATGTTACTTCTAAACGTTTATATTTATTAGTGGCTTTAGGAGTAAATACAAACTGAATGTTACTTCTAAACATTTATATTTATTAGTGGCTTTAGGAGTAAATGCAAACTAAATGTTACTTCTAAACGTTTATATTTATTAGTGGCTTTAGCAGTAAATACAAACTGAATTCTGCTTCTCTTCTCTTGTGTCGTGTGGTGTTCCAGGACAGGACGCGTCCTGGTTTATGTCCCCCTAGAACAGGACGCGTCCTGGTCTATGTCCCCCTAGAACAGGACGCGTCCTGGTCTATGTCCCCCTAGAACAGGACGGGTCCTGGTCTATGTCCCCCTAGGACAGGACGGGTCCTGGTCTATGTCCCCCTAGGACAGGACGGGTCCTGGTCTATGTCCCCCTAGGACAGGACGCGTCCTGGTCTATGTCCCCCTAGAACAGGACGGTTTCTGGTCTATGTCCCCCTAGGACAGGACGGGTCCTGGTCTATGTCCCCCTAAAACAGGACGGGTCCTGGTCTATGTCCCCCTAGGACATAGACCAGGACGGGTCCTGGTCTATGTCCCCCTAGGACAGGACGCGTCCTGGTCTATGTCCCCCTAGTACAGGACGGGTCCTGGTCTATGTCCCCCTAGTACAGGACAGGACGGGTCCTGGTCTATGTCCCCCTAGTACAGGACAGGACGCGTCCTGGTCTATGTCCCCCTAGTACAGGACAGGTCCTGGTCTATGTCCCCCTAGGACAGGACGGGTCCTGGTCTATGTCCCCCTAGGACAGGACGGGTCCTGGTCTATGTCCCCCTAGTACAGGACAGGACGGGTCCTGGTCTATGTCCCCCTAGTACAGGACAGGACGGGTCCTGGTCTATGTCCCCCTAGTACAGGACAGGACGGGTCCTGGTCTATGTCCCCCTAGGACAGGACGGGTCCTGGTCTATGTCCCCCTAATACAGGACAGGACGGGTCCTGGTCTATGTCCCCCTAGTACAGGACGGGTCCTGGTCTATGTCCCCCTAGTACAGGACGGGTCCTGGTCTATGTCCCCCTAGTACAGGACGGGTCCTGGTCTATGTCCCCCTAGGACAGGACGGGTCCTGGTCTATGTCCCCCTAGAACAGGACGCGTCCTGGTCTATGTTCCCCTAGTACAGGACGGGTCCTGGTCTATGTCCCCCTAGTACAGGACGGGTCCTGGTCTATGTCCCCCTAGGACAGGACGGGTCCTGGTCTATGTCCCCCTAGTACAGGACGGGTCCTGGTCTATGTCCCCCTAGGACAGGACAGGACGCGTCCTGGTCTATGTCCCCCTAGTACAGGACAGGACGCGTCCTGGTCTATGTCCCCCTAGTACAGGACGGGTCCTGGTCTATGTCCCCCTAGGACAGGACGGGTCCTGGTCTATGTCCCCCTAGTACAGGACAGGACGGGTCCTGGTCTATGTCCCCCTAGAACAGGACGCGTCCTGGTCTATGTCCCCCTAGTACAGGACGGGTCCTGGTCTATGTCCCCCTAGTACAGGACGGGTCCTGGTCTATGTCCCCCTAGGACAGGACGGGTCCTGGTCTATGTCCCCCTAGTACAGGACGGGTCCTGGTCTATGTCCCCCTAGGACAGGACAGGACGCGTCCTGGTCTATGTCCCCCTAGTACAGGACGGGTCCTGGTCTATGTCCCCCTAGTACAGGACGGGTCCTGGTCTATGTCCCCCTAGGACAGGACGGGTCCTGGTCTATGTCCCCCTAGGACAGGACGGGTCCTGGTCTATGTCCCCCTAGTACAGGACAGGACGGGTCCTGGTCTATGTCCCCCTAGTACAGGACGGGTCCTGGTCTATGTCCCCCTAATACAGGACAGGACGGGTCCTGGTCTATGTCCCCCTAGTACAGGACAGGACGGGTCCTGGTCTATGTCCCCCTAGTACAGGACGGGTCCTGGTCTATGTCCCCCTAGTACAGGACGGGTCCTGGTCTATGTCCCCCTAGGACAGGACGGGTCCTGGTCTATGTCCCCCTAGAACAGGACGCGTCCTGGTCTATGTCCCCCTAGTACAGGACGGGTCCTGGTCTATGTCCCCCTAGTACAGGACGGGTCCTGGTCTATGTCCCCCTAGAACAGGACGCGTCCTGGTCTATGTCCCCCTAGTACAGGACGGGTCCTGGTCTATGTCCCCCTAGGACAGGACAGGACGCGTCCTGGTCTATGTCCCCCTAGTACAGGACAGGACGCGTCCTGGTCTATGTCCCCCTAGGACAGGACGGGTCCTGGTCTATGTCCCCCTAGTACAGGACAGGACGGGTCCTGGTCTATGTCCCCCTAGTACAGGACGGGTCCTGGTCTATGTCCCCCTAGGACAGGACAGGACGCGTCCTGGTCTATGTCCCCCTAGTACAGGACAGGACGGGTCCTGGTCTATGTCCCCCTAGTACAGGACGGGTCCTGGTCTATGTCCCCCTAGGACAGGACGGGTCCTGGTCTATGTCCCCCTAGTACAGGACAGGACGGGTCCTGGTCTATGTCCCCCTAGTACAGGACGGGTCCTGGTCTATGTCCCCCTAGAACAGGACGGGTCCTGGTCTATGTCCCCCTAGTACAGGACGGGTCCTGGTCTATGTCCCCCTAGTACAGGACGGGTCCTGGTCTATGTCCCCCTAGGACAGGACGGGTCCTGGTCTATGTCCCCCTAGTACAGGACGGGTCCTGGTCTATGTCCCCCTAGGACAGGACAGGACGTGTCCTGGTCTATGTCCCCCTAGTACAGGACAGGACGGGTCCTGGTCTATGTCCCCCTAGTACAGGACGGGTCCTGGTCTATGTCCCCCTAGGACAGGACGGGTCCTGGTCTATGTCCCCCTAGTACAGGACAGGACGGGTCCTGGTCTATGTCCCCCTAGTACAGGACGCGTCCTGGTCTATGTCCCCCTAGAACAGGACGGGTCCTGGTCTATGTCCCCCTAGTACAGGACGGGTCCTGGTCTATGTCCCCCTAGTACAGGACGGGTCCTGGTCTATGTCCCCCTAGGACAGGACGGGTCCTGGTCTATGTCCCCCTAGTACAGGACGGGTCCTGGTCTATGTCCCCCTAGAACAGGACGGGTCCTGGTCTATGTCCCCCTAGTACAGGACGGGTCCTGGTCTATGTCCCCCTAGTACAGGACAGGACGGGTCCTGGTCTATGTCCCCCTAGAACAGGACGCGTCCTGGTCTATGTCCCCCTAGAACAGGACGCGTCCTGGTCTATGTCCCCCTAGGACAGGACGCGTCCTGGTCTATGTCCCCCTAGTACAGGACGCCTGCTTCCAGTCTAATATATTATGTATCCTAAGGCAGACCTAAGTGCGATCGCTGTGTCCAGACACATGCACATCACACACACATCTATTGGTCTTGTCCCCGGCTACACACACACACACACACACACACACACACACACACACACGTACGTATTGGCCTTGTCCAGCTACAGCGATGCTGGTCACCTGTGTTTGTCACACTGTCAGACGGGCTATAGATGGCGCTACAACCCTGTCCATTGATCGCTATATTCAGCACACGTCAAAGCCCTTACAGTACACCAATCAGAAGTTAGAGATTATTGCCTTTGCAACACTGTTAGCTAGAAGAAGAATATGACTGTCTTGGAGCAACACTGTTAGCTAGAAGAAGAATATTACTGTCTTTAGCAACACTGTTAGCTAGAAGAAGAATATTACTGTCTTGGAGCAACACTGTTAGCTAGAAGAAGAATATTACTGTCTTGGAGCAACACTGTTAGCTAGAAGAAGAATATTACTGTCTTGGAGCAACACTGTTAGCTAGAAGAAGAATATTACTGTCTTGGAGCAACACTGTTAGCTAGAAGAAGAATACAAGTAAGACGCGCGAACGCGGGAAGCGAACGCAGCTCGTAAATTGCAAAAACAACAATTAGAATAAATTACGTAATTTAAGGTTTTTTTTAAGTTATCTTTTTTGTGTTTTTTAAGATTTTTTTTTAAGTTAAGTTTTTTTTTAAGTTAAGTTCTTTTTTAAGTTTTTCCTTTTAAAGTTTTTCCTTTTTAAGTTATTTTTTTAAGTTAAGTTTTTTTTTAAGTTAAGTTTTGTGTGTGTGCGTGTGTGTGTGTGTGTGTGTGTGTGTGTGCGTGCGTGCATGTGTGTGTTTGTGTGTGATACAGCTGCGCCCTCTGGTGGTGGGCGGGTGGTGTTACAGCGTGACAGACACACACACACAGACAGACAGACATGATCTGCTGGGTCTCATAGTAAATGCTCACTGCGTTCACAATCACTGCGTTCG
>NW_027637547.1:90000-133277 GCF_951216825.1 Electrona antarctica
CAAAACCATAGCACTCCAATTTATCAATTAAAATTCCATGATCTATTACATCAAAGGCAGCACTATAGTCTAATAGTACTGCTCCCACCATGTTTCAACCATTTATCTGTCATTTGTGTGTGTGCCGTGGCTGTTGAGTGACCCTCTCTATAAGCGTGTTGATATTCACTAATCAAATCGTTAACAATGAAGTAGCTTTGTATTTGGTTAAATACAATCTTTTCTAGTATTATATTTAAAACCGGTGATAAGCTTATTGGTCTGCTATTAGGGCCTGTGAAGCCATTCTTTGCATTTGTGGAATCTGGAAATCATAATTCTATCCATAATGTGTGCTACTGTGCTCATAGCATATGGGTGATCCTGTTTATTCAGTAGGTATAGTTAATTGCCCTAGTCATTTCGTCTGCAGGCAGCTGTCTTTGATATTCAAGATCAGAGGTGTCGATGGCCTGTTTATACTATAGTCTGAGATCCTGGTTCACACCTAGGGCCATCAAATGCTAAAACAGTGGATCAAAGGGCCACAGTGATCCTGATTCTACCTATCTATAGGGTGGCCAAATGCTATGTGTATTGTGTAAAACTGTACTTAAGACTAGTTGATTTCTATGTCAGTCAGTTGGCCAGTCACTACCTGGTGGCTGGTCAAGGCCAGCCAGGCCTATGCTATGCTATGCTGTGTACTCCGAAATAAACATCAAGGAACATCTACTCTGTCTGCCGTGTCTCACACAATTATCTCCGCTCTCCCGTTTTGGTTAAGTATTTTTGTAGGGTCATCGTGTCCATAATACACGACACATTCTTGGGGAGTGGAATAACTTTGGCTACTTTCCATCTTTGCGGACATATATTACCTCTTAGACTCATGTTAAAGATATGACAGATGAACTTGGCAACATTCTTTTTTTTTTTTTTTTAAGATATTTTTTTGCGGCTTACGCCGAAGGGACAGACAGTAGGCTGACAGGAAACGGGAGAGAGATGGGGGAAGACATGCAGTAAAGGCTGTGTCGGGCTCGGGAGTCGAACCCGCGGCACACTGCGACTGGATTACCAGTCGGGTGCCCAGACGGTTACGCCACCGCCTGGGCCTTGGCAACATTCTTTAGTAGCTTACCATCTAGGTTGTCGATACCTGGTGGTTTGTCGTCATTGATTGCCAACAATAACTTCTCCACCTCTTCTATGGTTACTTCACTCAACTCAAAAGTACAATTTATATTTTTCATTATGCATTCTCTAATATTCTTGTATGATGACTCACACCTATGCTTGGGCATCCCCTGCCTAAGCTTCTCCACTTTATCCATGAAATAATTATTCAAATAATTTGCGATATTTAGTGGTTTGGTGATGTATGCCCCTTCTGATTCTATAAAGCAGGGGTTCTCAACGTTTTTGGCCGGGGACCCCCGGAAATGCTTTGGCAATGTCTCGGGACCCCCGCCCCGCCCCCTCCCGACCCCCAATATAAATTGACTGCTACAATAACCTTAAACCATTTTGGGCGGGAACCCCTTTTGGTGTTTTAAGCATTGTTATAATTTAGCTATTGAAAAATAGCAGATCTACAAGCTCATAGCGCACCACCGAGTGGCGCGCTACGAGCTTGTAGGTCTGCTATTTTTGAAAAATCGTGAAAATAAAGTTTTAATTGTTTTTTTTTTGTTTTGTTTTTTTTTAAATAATTTGGGGACCCCCTAAAATAATTTGGCGACCCCCCGAGGGGTCGCGACCCACGGGTTGAGAACCCCTGCTATAAAGGATGGTGTTGAGTTATTTTTCCTGCCCATGATATTATTCAAGGTAGCTCAGAGCTTTTTTCCATCAGGCTTAATATCGTTTATCTTAATCTCATAATACATTTTCTTCTTTTTCCTATTTAGTTTGGTCACATTGTTCCTTATTTTACAGTATGACTGCCACTCAGAATGATTGCCTTTCATTTGGTCTCTATCAGCCATACATTGTTTTAGCTCCTCCTCCTCCATGGTGCATTTACTGATTTAACAGTTCACTTCTTCAGGTGCATTTACTGATTTAACAGTTCACTTCTTCAGGTGCATTTACTGATTTAACAGTTCACTTCTTCAGGTGCATTTACTGATTTAACAGTTCACTTCTTCAGGTGCATTTACTGATTTAACAGTTCACTTCTTCAGGTGCATTTACTGATTTAACAGTTCACTTCTTCAGGTGCATTTACTGATTTAACAGTTCACTTCTTCAGGTGCATTTACTGATTTAACAGTTCACTTCTTCAGGTGCATTTACTGATTTAACAGTTCACTTCTTCAGGTGCATTTACTGATTTAACAGTTCACTTCTTCAGGTGTATTTACTGATTTAACAGTTCACTTCTTCAGGTGTATTTACTGATTTAACAGTTCACTTCTTCAGGTGTATTTACTGATTTAACAGTTCACTTCTTCAGGTGCATTTACTGATTTAACAGTTCACTTCTTCATGTGTATTTACTGATTTAACAGTTCACTTCTTCAGGTGTATTTACTGATTTAACAGTTCACTTCTTCAGGTGCATTTACTGATTTAACAGTTCACTTCTTCAGGTGTATTTACTGATTTAACAGTTCACTTCTTCAGGTGTATTTACTGATTTAACAGTTCACTTCTTCAGGTGCATTTACTGATTTAAAAGTTCACTTCTTCAGGTGTATTTTTATCCATGACTGGTAGCAACAACTCCATGAAAGCATCAAGTGCACCATTTGGGTCCTTCTCTTTGAACACATCTGTCCAACATATACTTTTTACTTCATCCACATATGAATCTTTGCAAAACGCTCTATATGATCTTTTCATCACTATTTTTGGCCCTGCTTTTGGGACTTTGGCTTTCCTGCAAATTGCTACAAGGTTATGATCACTAAAGCCTATAGGTACAGATACAGCTTTTGAGCACAGTTCACTTGCATTAGTGTATATATGATCAATGCATTTTGATGTTGTTACTCCAGACCTGTTGGTAAACACCCTGGTTGGTTGATTGATCATCTGTTCTAGGTTACATGCACTTGTTGTCATCACTAGTTTGTTTCTCAGTGAACAGTTGGTAGAAGAAAAGTCAATATTTACATCTCCCAGAAAGTACATCTCTCTGTTTTCATCACATACCTTCTCAATCATTCCACATAACATATCAAGGTAGTCGCTATCCGAGCTTGGTGGTCTATAACAACATCCCATCAACAGGTTTTAAGTGGGGGGGGGGGGGGGGGGGGGTAGTGGGGTAGGTTTTAAGTGGGGTAGGTGGTGGGGTAGGGGTAGTGGGGTAGGTGGTGGGGTAGGTTTTATGTGGGGTAGGTGATGGGTCATAGGTCATAGGTTTTAAGTGGGGTAGGTGATAGGTCATAGGTCATAGGTTTTAAGTGGGGTAGGTGGTGGTGTAGGGGTAGTGGGGTAGGTTTTAAGTGGGGTAGGTGGTGGGGTAGGGGTAGTGGGGTAGGTTTTAAGTGGGGTAGGTGGTGGGGTAGGTTTTAAGTGGGGGGGGGGGTAGTGGGGTAGGTTTTAAGTGGGGTAGGGATGGGGGGTAGTGGGGTAGGTTTTAAGTGTGGGGGGGGGGGTAGGGGTAGTGGGGTAGGTTTTAAGTGGGGGGGGGGTAGTGGGGTAGGTTTTAAGTGGGGTAGTGGGGTAGGGGTAGTGGGGTAGGTTTTAAGTGTGGGGGGGGGGGGTAGGGGTAGTGGGGTAGGTTTTAAGTGGGGTAGTGGGGTAGGTTTTAAGTGTGGGGGGGGGGGTAGGGGTAGTGGGGTAGGTTTTAAGTGGGGGGGGGGGGTAGGGGTAGTGGGGTAGGTTTTAAGTGGGGTAGTGGGGTAGGGGTAGTGGGGTAGGTTTTAAGTGTGGGGGGGGGGTAGGGGTAGTGGGGTAGGTTTTAAGTGGGGGGGGGGGTAGTGGGGTAGGTTTTAAGTGGGGTAGTGGGGTAGGGGTAGTGGGGTAGGTTTTAAGTGTGGGGGGGGGGTAGGGGTAGTGGGGTAGGTTTTAAGTGGGGGGGGGGGTAGTGGGGTAGGTTTTAAGTGTGGGGGGGGGGGGGGGGGGGGTAGGTGAACTTGAAGCCATACCGTCTCTACTGTGCTCGTCATCAAATCTTCCCTATATTTCACAGGAATGTGAAAAGCAACTCCACCTCCAGAGCATTTTCTGTCCTTTCTATAGATATTATACCCTTGTATTGATAGTGCACCATTACCCTTGTATTATACCCTTGTATTGATAGTGCACCATTACCCTTGTATTATACCCTTGTATTATACCCTTGTATTGATAGTGCACCATTACCCTTGTATTGATAGTGCACCATTACCCTTGTATTATACCCTTGTATTATACCCTTGTATTGATAGTGCACCATTACCCTTGTATTGATAGTGCACCATTACCCTTGTATTGATAGTGCACCATTACCCTTGTATTGATAGTGCACCATTACCCTTGTATTGATAGTGCACCATTACCCTTGTATTATACCCTTGTATTGATAGTGCACCATTACCCTTGTATTGATAGTGCACCATTACCCCTGTATTGATAGTGCACCATTACCCTTGTATTGATAGTGCACCATTACCCTTGTATTGATAGTGCACCATTACCCCTGTATTATACCCTTGTATTGATAGTGCACCATTACCCTTGTATTATACCCTTGTATTGATAGTGCACCATTACCCTTGTATTATACCCTTGTATTGATAGTGCACCATTACCCTTGTATTATACCCTTGTATTGATAGTGCACCATTACCCCTGTATTATACCCTTGTATTGATAGTGCACCATTACCCTTGTATTATACCCTTGTATTGATAGTGCACCATTACCCCTGTATTATACCCTTGTATTGATAGTGCACCATTACCCCTGTATTATACCCTTGTATTGATAGTGCACCATTACCCCTTGTATTATACCCTTGTATTGATAGTGCACCAGTACCCTTGTATTATACCCTTGTATTGATAGTGCACCATTACCCTTGTATTATACCCTTGTATTGATAGTGCACCATTACCCTTGTATTATACCCTTGTATTGATAGTGCACCATTACCCTTGTATTATACCCTTGTATTGATAGTGCACCATTACCCTTGTGTTATACCCTTGTATTGATAGTGCACCATTACCCCTTGTATTATACCCTTGTATTGATAGTGCACCATTACCCTTGTATTGATAGTGCACCATTACCCTTGTATTGATAGTGCACCATTACCCTTGTATTATACCCTTGTATTGATAGTGCACCATTACCCTTGTATTATACCCTTGTATTGATAGTGCACCATTACCCTTGTATTATACCCTTGTATTGATAGTGCACCATTACCCTTGTATTATACCCTTGTATTGATAGTGCACCATTACCCTTGTATTATACCCTTGTATTGATAGTGCACCATTACCCTTGTATTATACCCTTGTATTGATAGTGCACCATTACCCTTGTATTGATAGTGCACCATTACCCTTGTATTGATAGTGCACCATTACCCTTGTATTATACCCTTGTATTGATAGTGCACCATTACCCTTGTATTGATAGTGCACCATTACCCTTGTATTGATAGTGCACCATTACCCTTGTATTGATAGTGCACCATTACCCTTGTATTATACCCTTGTATTGATAGTGCACCATTACCCTTGTATTATACCCTTGTATTGATAGTGCACCATTACCCTTGTATTATACCCTTGTATTGATAGTGCACCATTACCCTTGTATTATACCCTTGTATTGATAGTGCACCATTACCCTTGTATTATACCCTTGTATTGATAGTGCACCATTACCCCTGTATTATACCCTTGTATTGATAGTGCACCATTACCCTTGTATTATACCCTTGTATTGATAGTGCACCATTACCCCTGTATTATACCCTTGTATTGATAGTGCACCATTACCCTTGTATTATACCCTTGTAATGATAGTGCACCATCCTCAAATTAGTCGTCTAAGTGGGTTTCAGAGATGTGGCCAAAATACTGATATTGTTTGATATCAACATATTCTTGACATCCTGAATCTTATTTCTAAGACTACAGATATTCAGGTGGGCTATTTTTAGCCCACCTGACATGGAGATCAGGGAGGAGAGAGGAGGAAAGGTTGGACATGGAGATCAGTGAGGAGAGGAGGAGAGAGGAGGAAAGGTTGGACATGGAGATCAGAGAGGAGAGGAGGAGGAAAGGTTGGACATGGAGATCAGTGAGGAGAGGAGAGAGGAGGAAAGGTTGGACATGGAGATCAGTGAGGAGAGGAGAGAGGAGGAAAGGTTGGACATGGAGATCAGTGAGGAGAGGAGAGGAGGAGGAAAGGTTGGACATGGAGATCAGTGAGGAGAGGAGAGGAGGAGGAAAGGTTGGACATGGAGATCAGTGAGGAGAGGAGAGAGGAGGAAAGGTTGGACATGGAGATCAGTGAGGAGAGGAGAGAGGAGGAAAGGTTGGACATGGAGATCAGTGAGGAGAGGAGAGAGGAGGAAAGGTTGGACATGGAGATCAGTGAGGAGAGGAGAGAGGAGGAAAGGTTGGACATGGAGATCAGTGAGGAGAGGAGAGAGGAGGAAAGGTTGGACATGGAGATCAGTGAGGAGAGGAGAGGAGGAGGAAAGGTTGGACATGGAGATCAGTGAGGAGAGGAGAGGAGGAGGAAAGGTTGGACATGGAGATCAGTGAGGAGAGGAGAGAGGAGGAAAGGTTGGACATGGAGATCAGTGAGGAGAGGAGAGGAGGAGGAAAGGTTGGACATGGAGATCAGTGAGGAGAGGAGAGGAGGAGGAAAGGTTGGACATGGAGATCAGTGAGGAGAGGAGAGAGGAGGAAAGGTTGGACATGGAGATCAGTGAGGAGAGGAGAGGAGGAGGAAAGGTTGGACATGGAGATCAGTGAGGAGAGGAGAGGAGGAGGAAAGGTTGGACATGGAGATCAGTGACGTTTGAGAGAACATTTGTGGCTTTTAAACCACTTCAAACGTTACGTTAAACTTTAGCTGTTGGAAAGATAGCAGATCTACAAGCTCGTTGTGTGGCACTCGGTGCCGCGCTACGAGCTTGTAGATCTGCTATCTTTCCAACTTGTAGAGCTTGTAGATCTGCTATTTTGTTTGTTTTTATCGTAAGAAATGTGGCGCAGATCTTTTGAATGTATATTTTCTTTTCACAACGAATGTTTTTAACTTTTAACTGCTTCTGGGGGGGGGGGGGGGGGGGGGGGGCTGCTTCCGTCATACAGTCTGGAGCAACGGAAGTTCTGTTATGAGTAAAATATAAAGCGAAGAAGTGAATAGTTGTCTGGCTACGCGAGACCAGAGCGGGTCAGAAAACAGCCTGGTCATCATGGTCCGTGTTCTGTCAGAAAACAGCCTGGTCATCGTGGTCCGTGCACTATCAGAAAACAGCCTGGTCATCGTGGTCCGTGTTCTGTCAGAAAACAGCCTGGTCATCATGGTCCGTGTTCTGTCAGAAAACAGCCTGGTCATCATGGTCCGTGTTCTGTCAGAAAACAGCCTGGTCATCATGGTCCGTGTTCTGTCAGAAAACAGCCTGGTCATCGTGGTCCGTGTTCTGTCAGAAAACAGCCTGGTCATCGTGGTCCGTGTTCTGTCAGAAAACAGCCTGGTCATCATGGTCCGTGTTCTGTCAGAAAACAGCCTGGTCTTCGTGGTCCGTGTACTATCAGAAAACAGCCTGGTCATCATGGTCCGTGTTCTGTCAGAAAACAGCCTGGTCATCGTGGTCCGTGTTCTGTCAGAAAACAGCCTGGTCATCGTGGTCCGTGTACTGTCAGAAAACAGCCTGGTCATCGTGGTCCGTGTTCTGTCAGAAAACAGCCTGGTCATCATGGTCCGTGTTCTGTCAGAAAACAGCCTGGTCATCGTGGTCCGTGTTCTGTCAGAAAACAGCCTGGTCATCGTGGTCCGTGTTCTGTCAGAAAACAGCCTGGTCATCGTGGTCCGTGTTCTGTCAGAAAACAGCCTGGTCATCATGGTCCGTGTTCTGTCAGAAAACAGCCTGGTCATCGTGGTCCGTGTTCTGTCAGAAAACAGCCTGGTCATCATGGTCCGTGTTCTGTCAGAAAACAGCCTGGTCATCGTGGTCCGTGTTCTGTCAGAAAACAGCCTGGTCTTCGTGGTCCGTGTTCTGTCAGAAAACAGCCTGGTCTTCGTGGTCCGTGTTCTGTCAGAAGACAGCCTGGTCATCGTGGTCCGTGTACTGTCAGAAAACAGCCTGGTCATCATGGTCCGTGTACTATCAGAAAACAGCCTGGTCTTCGTGGTCCGTGTTCTGTCAGAAAACAGCCTGGTCTTCGTGGTCCGTGTTCTGTCAGAAAACAGCCTGGTCTTCGTGGTCCGTGTTCTGTCAGAAAACAGCCTGGTCTTCGTGGTCCGTGTTCTGTCAGAAAACAGCCTGGTCATCGTGGTCCGTGTACTGTCAGAAAACAGCCTGGTCATCGTGGTCCGTGTTCTGTCAGAAAACAGCCTGGTCATCGTGGTCCGTGTTCTGTCAGAAAACAGCCTGGTCTTCGTGGTCCGTGTTCTGTCAGAAAACAGCCTGGTCTTCGTGGTCCGTGTTCTGTCAGAAAACAGCCTGGTCATCGTGGTCCGTGTTCTGTCAGAAAACAGCCTGGTCTTCGTGGTCCGTGTTCTGTCAGAAAACAGCCTGGTCATCGTGGTCCGTGTTCTGTCAGAAAACAGCCTGGTCATCGTGGTCCGTGTTCTGTCAGAAAACAGCCTGGTCTTCGTGGTCCGTGTTCTGTCAGAAAACAGCCTGGTCTTCGTGGTCCGTGTTCTGTCAGAAAACAGCCTGGTCTTCGTGGTCCGTGTTCTCGCGTGAGCCCATAGACTCCACGATGCATTCCGTAAAGTTCCTTCTCAATAGGAGTCTTCTGTAGAAGAGCCTGCAGGTCCCACGAAGTGAACGGAGTGGTCCTAACTCTGGCTTACAGCTCTGTGCGAGACCCGAACCCGAGTCCTGCGTGAATACAAATTATTCTCATCCACCTGGTTCTCTCCCATCGCTGGTGTTGGTTACAGAACTACTGGTTTTAAACTGGTTCCAGATGACATCCAGACAGTGTTAGTTACTGGTTTTAATCTGGTTCCAGATGACATCCAGACAGTGTTAGTTACTGGTTTTAATCTGGTTCCAGATGACATCCAGACAGTGTTAGTTACTGGTTTTAATCTGGTTCCAGATGACATCCAGACAGTGTTAGTTACTGGTTTTAATCTGGTTCCAGATGACATCCAGACAGTGTTAGTTACTGGTTTTAATCTGGTTCCAGATGACATCCAGACAGTGTTAGTTACTGGTTTTAATCTGGTTCCAGATGACATCCAGACAGTGTTAGTTACTGGTTTTAATCTGGTTCCAGATGACATCCAGACAGTGTTAGTTACTGGTTTTAATCTGGTTCCAGATGACACCCAGACAGTGTTAGTTACTGGTTTTAATCTGGTTCCAGATGACATCCAGACAGTGTGTTAGTTACTGGTTTTAATCTGGTTCCAGATGACATCCAGACAGTGTTAGTTACTGGTTTTAATCTGGTTCCAGATGACATCCAGACAGTGTTAGTTACTGGTTTTAATCTGGTTCCAGATGACATCCAGACAGTGTGTTAGTTACTGGTTTTAATCTGGTTCCAGATGACATCCAGACAGTGTTAGTTACTGGTTTTAATCTGGTTCCAGATGACATCCAGACAGTGTTAGTTACTGGTTTTAATCTGGTTCCAGATGACATCCAGACAGTGTGTTAGTTACTGGTTTTAATCTGGTTCCAGATGACATCCAGACAGTGTTAGTTACTGGTTTTAATCTGGTTCCAGATGACATCCAGACAGTGTTAGTTACTGGTTTTAATCTGGTTCCAGATGACATCCAGACAGTGTTAGTTACTGGTTTTAATCTGGTTCCAGATGACATCCAGACAGTGTGTTAGTTACTGGTTTTAATCTGGTTCCAGATGACATCCAGACAGTGTTAGTTACTGGTTTTAATCTGGTTCCAGATGACATCCAGACAGTGTGTTAGTTACTGGTTTTAAACTGGTTCCAGATGACATCCAGACAGTGTGTTAGTTACTGGTTTTAATCTGGTTCCAGATGACATCCACACAGTGTTAGTTACTGGTTTTAATCTGGTTCCAGATGACATCCAGACAGTGTTAGTTACTGGTTTTAAACTGGTTCCAGATGACATCCAGACAGTGTTAGTTACTGGTTTTAATCTGGTTCCAGATGACATCCAGACAGTGTGTTAGTTACTGGTTTTAATCTGGTTCCAGATGACATCCAGACAGTGTGTTAGTTACTGGTTTTAATCTGGTTCCAGATGACATCCAGACAGTGTGTTGGTTACTGGTTTTAATCTGGTTCCAGATGACATCCAGACAGTGTTAGTTACTGGTTTTAATCTGGTTCCAGATGACATCCAGACAGTGTGTTAGTTACTGGTTTTAATCTGGTTCCAGATGACATCCAGACAGTGTTAGTTACTGGTTTTAATCTGGTTCCAGATGACATCCAGACAGTGTTAGTTACTGGTTTTAATCTGGTTCCAGATGACATCCAGACAGTGTGTTAGTTACTGGTTTTAATCTGGTTCCAGATGACATCCAGACAGTGTTAGTTACTGGTTTTAATCTGGTTCCAGATGACATCCAGACAGTGTGTTAGTTACTGGTTTTAAACTGGTTCCAGATGACATCCAGACAGTGTTAGTTACTGGTTTTAATCTGGTTCCAGATGACATCCAGACAGTGTGTTAGTTACTGGTTTTAAACTGGTTCCAGATGACATCCAGACAGTGTTAGTTACTGGTTTTAATCTGGTTCCAGATGACATCCAGACAGTGTTAGTTACTGGTTTTAATCTGGTTCCAGATGACATCCAGACAGTGTTAGTTACTGGTTTTAATCTGGTTCCAGATGACATCCAGACAGTGTTAGTTACTGGTTTTAATCTGGTTCCAGATGACATCCAGACAGTGTGTTAGTTACTGGTTTTAAACTGGTTCCAGATGACATCCAGACAGTGTGTTAGTTACTGGTTTTAATCTGGTTCCAGATGACATCCACACAGTGTTAGTTACTGGTTTTAATCTGGTTCCAGATGACATCCAGACAGTGTGTTGGTTACTGGTTTTAATCTGGTTCCAGATGACATCCAGACAGTGTGTTAGTTACTGGTTTTAATCTGGTTCCAGATGACATCCACACAGTGTTAGTTACTGGTTTTAATCTGGTTCCAGATGACATCCAGACAGTGTGTTGGTTACTGGTTTTAATCTGGTTCCAGATGACATCCAGACAGTGTTAGTTACTGGTTTTAATCTGGTTCCAGATGACATCCAGACAGTGTGTTAGTTACTGGTTTTTAACTGGTTCCAGATGACATCCAGACAGTGTGTTAGTTACTGGTTTTAACCTGGTTCCAGATGACATCCACACAGTGTTAGTTACTGGTTTTAATCTGGTTCCAGATGACATCCAGACAGTGTTAGTTACTGGTTTTAAACTGGTTCCAGATGACATCCAGACAGTGTTAGTTACTGGTTTTAATCTGGTTCCAGATGACATCCAGACAGTGTTAGTTACTGGTTTTAATCTGGTTCCAGATGACATCCAGACAGTGTGTTAGTTACTGGTTTTAATCTGGTTCCAGATGACATCCAGACAGTGTTAGTTACTGGTTTTAATCTGGTTCCAGATGACATCCAGACAGTGTGTTAGTTACTGGTTTTAAACTGGTTCCAGATGACATCCAGACAGTGTTAGTTACTGGTTTTAATCTGGTTCCAGATGACATCCAGACAGTGTGTTAGTTACTGGTTTTAAACTGGTTCCAGATGACATCCAGACAGTGTTAGTTACTGGTTTTAATCTGGTTCCAGATGACATCCAGACAGTGTTAGTTACTGGTTTTAATCTGGTTCCAGATGACATCCAGACAGTGTTAGTTACTGGTTTTAAACTGGTTCCAGATGACATCCAGACAGTGTGTTAGTTACTGGTTTTAATCTGGTTCCAGATGACATCCAGACAGTGTTAGTTACTGGTTTTAATCTGGTTCCAGATGACATCCAGACAGTGTGTTAGTTACTGGTTTTAATCTGGTTCCAGATGACATCCAGACAGTGTGTTAGTTACTGGTTTTAAACTGGTTCCAGATGACATCCAGACAGTGTGTTAGTTACTGGTTTTAAACTGGTTCCAGATGACATCCAGACAGTGTGTTAGTTACTGGTTTTAATCTGGTTCCAGATGACATCCAGACAGTGTGTTAGTTACTGGTTTTAATCTGGTTCCAGATGACATCCAGACAGTGTGTTGGTTACTGGTTTTAATCTGGTTCCAGATGACATCCAGACAGTGTTAGTTACTGGTTTTAATCTGGTTCCAGATGACATCCAGACAGTGTGTTAGTTACTGGTTTTAATCTGGTTCCAGATGACATCCAGACAGTGTGTTGGTTACTGGTTTTAATCTGGTTCCAGATGACATCCAGACAGTGTGTTGGTTACTGGTTTTAAACTGGTTCCAGATGACATCCAGACAGTGTTAGTTACTGGTTTTAATCTGGTTCCAGATGACATCCAGACAGTGTTAGTTACTGGTTTTAATCTGGTTCCAGATGACATCCAGACAGTGTGTTAGTTACTGGTTTTAATCTGGTTCCAGATGACATCCAGACAGTGTTAGTTACTGGTTTTAATCTGGTTCCAGATGACATCCAGACAGTGTTAGTTACTGGTTTTAATCTGGTTCCAGATGACATCCAGACAGTGTGTTAGTTACTGGTTTTAATCTGGTTCCAGATGACATCCAGACAGTGTGTTGGTTACTGGTTTTAATCTGGTTCCAGATGACATCCAGACAGTGTTAGTTACTGGTTTTAATCTGGTTCCAGATGACATCCAGACAGTGTGTTAGTTACTGGTTTTAATCTGGTTCCAGATGACATCCAGACAGTGTGTTGGTTACTGGTTTTAATCTGGTTCCAGATGACATCCACACAGTGTTAGTTACTGGTTTTAATCTGGTTCCAGATGACATCCAGACAGTGTTAGTTACTGGTTTTAAACTGGTTCCAGATGACATCCAGACAGTGTTAGTTACTGGTTTTAATCTGGTTCCAGATGACATCCAGACAGTGTGTTAGTTACTGGTTTTAAACTGGTTCCAGATGACATCCAGACAGTGTTAGTTACTGGTTTTAATCTGGTTCCAGATGACATCCAGACAGTGTTAGTTACTGGTTTTAATCTGGTTCCAGATGACATCCAGACAGTGTTAGTTACTGGTTTTAATCTGGTTCCAGATGACATCCAGACAGTGTGTTAGTTACTGGTTTTAATCTGGTTCCAGATGACATCCAGACAGTGTGTTGGTTACTGGTTTTAATCTGGTTCCAGATGACATCCAGACAGTGTTAGTTACTGGTTTTAATCTGGTTCCAGATGACATCCAGACAGTGTGTTAGTTACTGGTTTTAATCTGGTTCCAGATGACATCCAGACAGTGTGTTGGTTACTGGTTTTAATCTGGTTCCAGATGACATCCACACAGTGTTAGTTACTGGTTTTAATCTGGTTCCAGATGACATCCAGACAGTGTTAGTTACTGGTTTTAAACTGGTTCCAGATGACATCCAGACAGTGTTAGTTACTGGTTTTAATCTGGTTCCAGATGACATCCAGACAGTGTGTTAGTTACTGGTTTTAAACTGGTTCCAGATGACATCCAGACAGTGTTAGTTACTGGTTTTAATCTGGTTCCAGATGACATCCAGACAGTGTTAGTTACTGGTTTTAATCTGGTTCCAGATGACATCCAGACAGTGTTAGTTACTGGTTTTAAACTGGTTCCAGATGACATCCAGACAGTGTGTTAGTTACTGGTTTTAATCTGGTTCCAGATGACATCCAGACAGTGTTAGTTACTGGTTTTAATCTGGTTCCAGATGACATCCAGACAGTGTGTTAGTTACTGGTTTTAATCTGGTTCCAGATGACATCCAGACAGTGTGTTAGTTACTGGTTTTAAACTGGTTCCAGATGACATCCAGACAGTGTGTTAGTTACTGGTTTTAAACTGGTTCCAGATGACATCCAGACAGTGTGTTAGTTACTGGTTTTAATCTGGTTCCAGATGACATCCAGACAGTGTGTTAGTTACTGGTTTTAATCTGGTTCCAGATGACATCCAGACAGTGTGTTGGTTACTGGTTTTAATCTGGTTCCAGATGACATCCAGACAGTGTTAGTTACTGGTTTTAATCTGGTTCCAGATGACATCCAGACAGTGTGTTAGTTACTGGTTTTAATCTGGTTCCAGATGACATCCAGACAGTGTGTTGGTTACTGGTTTTAATCTGGTTCCAGATGACATCCAGACAGTGTTAGTTACTGGTTTTAATCTGGTTCCAGATGACATCCAGACAGTGTGTTAGTTACTGGTTTTAATCTGGTTCCAGATGACATCCAGACAGTGTGTTGGTTACTGGTTTTAATCTGGTTCCAGATGACATCCAGACAGTGTTAGTTACTGGTTTTAATCTGGTTCCAGATGACATCCAGACAGTGTGTTAGTTACTGGTTTTAATCTGGTTCCAGATGACATCCAGACAGTGTGTTGGTTACTGGTTTTAATCTGGTTCCAGATGACATCCAGACAGTGTTAGTTACTGGTTTTAATCTGGTTCCAGATGACATCCAGACAGTGTTAGTTACTGGTTTTAAACTGGTTCCAGATGACATCCAGACAGTGTTAGTTACTGGTTTTAATCTGGTTCCAGATGACATCCAGACAGTGTGTTAGTTACTGGTTTTAAACTGGTTCCAGATGACATCCAGACAGTGTGTTAGTTACTGGTTTTAAACTGGTTCCAGATGACATCCAGACAGTGTGTTAGTTACTGGTTTTAAACTGGTTCCAGATGACATCCAGACAGTGTGTTAGTTACTGGTTTTAATCTGGTTCCAGATGACATCCAGACAGTGTTAGTTACTGGTTTTAATCTGGTTCCAGATGACATCCAGACAGTGTGTTAGTTACTGGTTTTAAACTGGTTCCAGATGACATCCAGACAGTGTTAGTTACTGGTTTTAATCTGGTTCCAGATGACATCCAGACAGTGTTAGTTACTGGTTTTAATCTGGTTCCAGAGGACATCCAGACAGTGTTAGTTACTGGTTTTAAACTGGTTCCAGAGGACATCCAGACAGTGTGTTAGTTACTGGTTTTAATCTGGTTCCAGATGACATCCAGACAGTGTTAGTTACTGGTTTTAATCTGGTTCCAGATGACGTCCAGACAGTGTGTTAGTTACTGGTTTTAATCTGGTTCCAGAGGACATCCAGACAGTGTTAGTTACTGGTTTTAAACTGGTTCCAGATGACATCCAGACAGTGTGTTAGTTACTGGTTTTAATCTGGTTCCAGATGACATCCAGACAGTGTGTTAGTTACTGGTTTTAAACTTAATGAGCATGCTAAAATACTATGTATCTGAAAACATAGTCTGTGTGTGAGAGAGAGAGAGAGAGAGAGAGAGAGAGAGAGAGAGAGAGAGAGAGAGAGAGAGAGAGAGAGAGAGAGAGAGAGAGAGAGAGAGAGAGAGAGAGAGAGAGAGAGAGAGAGAGAGGTTACAGGTCTGTAACCCGAGAGTACGCGTGGAGCGTTTGGTTGCATTTGTTCGCTCTCAGAGTTAATATGGCGGTGGTTTTGAAATGTATAAAGTCAGCGGATTCGACAGTATGGCCATACTGGCATACTGGCCGACATTTCCAACATGGAAACTAGGGGCTACTAATATATACTATTCTCTGCCTATCGGGACGTAACTCGGACGGCGCACCTCCGTCAGGACATCAGTGATAATGACAATAGGTGATCATGACATACTGAAACAGTGAGTATGCCAGTATGGACATATTGGGCCTATTCGATGGTATGATACCAGTCGAATGGGGTGATAAAGTGTGAGAGACAGTCTGATATGAATGATAATGTCTCATATATAAATGTATAAAGTGTGAGAGACAGTCTGATATGAATGATAAGGTCTCATATATGATTGTTCCTGGATTTAAACTGTTTTAGTGAATAAACAGAACTGTGTTGAATCACTGAAGTATCTCAACTCAATCATTTCTATCTTTTTTCACCATTTAGTCTTTTTCTTCCTAAGTCTTGTTTTTAGGGATACATGTGTAACAGTGTTAAGAAATACTTTCTTTATAGTTCAATTATGTTAAACTTGGGACACAGCCATGGCTAATTTATTTCGTTTTGTATGTAATACATTTGGTTTTGATGCAACACAAGATGTTGTGTTGCATTGTGGGTAATCCTCAGTACAGAGGAACTCCATACTGAGGGTAAGATGGTCTCCTGTTTGCTCAGGCACAAACAAATTAATTACAAACATCTAAGCTTCATATAAGTGACCAGATATGCACTTATGTTTACATAATGTTATTCAGTAACACTCGTTTTTGTATTTCATGGTATGACATTTCTTATTTCATTCATTGTGTGTAAAAAACGGTTAGCATGTTAGCTAGCTCTGCTAGTGTGCTGTGTAGCCTGTGTTACATAAGAATTCTCTGACATGGAGTATGTTGTGTCTGAACAGGAGATGACCACATGTGTTACTGTGTCTGAGCTGTGGTTGTGTGTCCCAACTGTGCTTTCTCAGGTATGTCCTGTGCATCTGTAATGTTGTTGTTTTTGCATTTATTTCAGTGGGTGGCACTAATGTTCATTGCTTCCCACTTACATAGAAATGGAGTTTTAGAGGGGAATTATTCTGCTGTACTTGAATTCATGTATTTAAGGGAATGTTTGTATTTTGTATTTTTGTCAGACTATGTAAAAACAAATAACCACTATACGATCACTATGTCAGTACAGAGGAACTCCATACTGAGGGAGATGACCACATGTGTTACTGTGTCTGAGCTGTGGTTGTGTGTCCCAACTGTGCTTTCTCAGGTGAATAAACCACACTCTAACAACTACTCCAACCTGGACTTGCGTCAATCTTTGATGAGACAGCAGGCAGAATAGGAGAGGTCACATTGGTGCCGTGACTCGAGACTCTTCTATTGAGCTGTGGATGCTAAGGAGCGATCCGGGACTGTTCTGCTGCTGCTGTTCGTCTACAGTCAATGAAGTCAGGTGGACGTGTTGGTTTGATACAGTACTAATGGTCAGAGACTCAGATTGATTTTTTTTTTTACCAGTTATCTGTGCAAGCCTTTTAGAGTTTTTTTTGTTTGCTTTGTGTTTTGTGATATTTTATATTTTCCACGATTCAAATGAGTGATTCAAAGGGGGGATTTTTTGTGACTCCTTTTGGGGTTGGCAGAGGTAGGGGTTTTAAGCCTCCTGTGAATTTACAGTTTGACAGTCCTGTTCAGGGGGGTGTCATGATGTCGGGTAATCAGAGTGCACCGGGAGCCCCTCTGCTCAGTACTAATGTCGCCCCTGCCCCAGTCATCCAAAGCACAAGTTCCACTACCCCAGCTAGCCAAAGCACAGATTCCCCTGCCCCAGCCAGTCAAAGCACAGGTTCCTCTATCCCAGCTAGCCAAAGTAAAGCCTCCCCTATCCCTACCCCTGATGTCATTGCTGCCAGTATTGTCAGTCAGATGGGTGATGTATTAATTCAGCAGGTCAGTCAGCGTGTAGCACAGGACATTATGTCTCACCTCAGTCCGTTTGTCAGTACCCCTTTACACAGTGCTGCCCCTTCGCCAGCCCATGCCAATGTGTTTGTCAGTACCCCTTTGCACAGTGCTGCCCCTCCACCTAACCATGCCAATGTGTCTACAACAACTGCACTTGATGTCTCCCATTTGCAATATGTGTCCCATCGGAAACTGAAGGAGCCCCCATGCTTCAGAGGAGACAGCTCGGACTCTGTTTCCATGCAGGAGTGGGAGGAGCTCATGAGGAATTTCATTAAAAGGGGTAATTTGCAGCCTGAGGAACAAGCAGAGGAGATCCTCGTTCACCTCAGAGGCAAAGCCAAGGATGTTGTCAGGTTTGGGACCAGGAACAGTGATATCGACATCACCCGCAACCCTGACGCTGTTTATGGCCTTCTGCGGAAGCACTTTGATTCTGCCCCATGCTCATCGCTCCCGTTGGCAGACTTCTACACCACACTTCCTGAGAAGGGTGAGGATGCGTTTGACTACTGGCTCAGGCTGAACCGCGCTGTCGACCTAGCCACTGAGCGTCTGAAGGAGCAGGGCAAGACACTGGACAGCCCTAGTACTGAAGTGACACGTATGTTCATAAAGAACTGCCCCTCCACTGATCTTGCTATCACCTTCAGGTCTAAAACAATGGACAAGTGGACAGCTCATGAAGTTCAAGATATTCTGAACGAGTATCATTCTGAAATTGCGTCAATGATGTGCAGGGCTCCCAAGGAAAGAGTGTCGGTGAATGCTCTTGCTACTGTTCCACCACCTGTACTACCTGCTGAGGGACAGAGCTCAATGCAGCCGCAGGCCACTGACCCTGATGCCCTGAATCGCCTTATCAGCATGTTGGAGAAGGTGCTGCAGCAGAGACCCGTTCCAAGTTCGACCAGACAGTCTGGCCCACGACTCCCCAGGGTTGGAGGTTTGAATAGCATGCCCTGTTCTGTTTGTCAAGACGCTGCACATTCTGCATTGACTCACTGCCGTGAACATAGACTCTGCTTCCAATGCCATTCACCAGACCACTCCAGACGTGATTGCCCTAACAGCACATTGCCAACCTCCAATCAGCAGTCGGGAAACTGAAATATCCACACTTAAGGGAGGACAGTGTGGATCATGCCAGTAACCCTCCCAACTGTGATGACGAAGATTTGGAATCTGTGTATGACTCTCTCTGTTCTGTCACAGCCTCCGGGAAGACTGCCATATTCCAGTTGACACACAGGCTTCAGAGAGCTGACAGTTTGTTCTATACTGATGTTCGTGCTGCTAATGCAGTTGATCTGAAAGCCATGATTGACAGTGGCTCCATGTCATGCTCCTTGAGTGAGGCTGCTGTGGCACGCATTTTGCAACACTGCCCTGACATTAAGAGAAGTCCTGCTGATGACATTGTTGTAAGTGGTGCTGGGGGTCACCATGTCACTCCGACGGCGGTTTATGATTTGGAAGTGGCCATCTACGGTTTCAAGTTGCTCATCCCAACATTGGTCATTCCAGGGCAAACAGACGACATGATTGTCGGCAGCAATGCTATTAAGGTGCTTTTACGTCAGATGAAGAGTTCTGATAACTATTGGAGTCTTTTGGCTACGCCAGTTGACGTCGCCGACGATGAGTGCTACCAGTTCTTGTCCTTGCTATCCAATTCTGAGAAGTGGAAGGGAGGACCCATGCCGGACAAGGTTGGCACTGTAAAACTGAGACAGAGTGTCATGCTTGAGCCGTTGTGTGAACACCTTGTTTGGGGCAAGCTGCCTGCCTCTGCACCCATATCAGTGGGGAGCACAGTAGTTGTTGAGGCAACCCAGTCGAGATCCAGGCCCAGGAATGTATTGGTGGGCCGTGTTATATCGCCACTGTGGGGGGACAGGTGGGTGCCCCTGAAACTGATCAATCCTAGCACTGAGACGGTAATTCTGAAGAGGAACAGCAAGATTGCGGATGTGTTCCCGTGTGTTGCGGTTGAGGAGTTGTCCCCACCCGACAAGGTCTCTGTTAATATGCAGAGTGTCACACAGCACTCTGTGGCAACAAGGTCTCCTGAACAGATGGAAGAGGTTCTAAACAAGCTGGGACTGCAGGACCTGGACCTGAACTCCTGTGAGGTGTCAGACATGTGGAAAGACAGACTGCTGCGACTTGTTGAAAGCTACGAGAGTGTGTTCTCGAGAGACAAGATGGACTGCGGGGAGGCCACAGACTTTGTCCACAAGATAAGCCTTGTAGATGAGAGGCCATTTCGTTTACCCTATCGTCGGGTACCGCCCAGTCAGTACGAAACGCTGAGAACAGCTCTCAATGACATGGAGGAAAGGGGCATTATCCGGAAATCGCACAGTGAGTACGCGTCACCCCTGGTCTTAGTGTGGAAGAAGGATGGCAGTCTCCGCATCTGTACTGACTTCAGGAGCCTCAATGCAAAGACAGTGAAAGACGCGCACCCACTGCCTCACCAGGCAGATGCCCTCGCTGCGCTTGGGGGAAATGTCTTCTTCTCTACCATGGACTTAACGTCTGGCTTCTACAATGTACCACTCTATGAGGAACACAAGAAGTACACAGCCTTCTCTTCACCCTTTGGCCTCCACGAGTATAACAGGATGCCGCAAGGTCTGTCCAACAGTCCTGCAACGTTTATGCGGATGATGATGTCGATCTTCGGGGATCAAAACTTCACCAGTTTGCTCTGTTATCTTGATGACGTAATGGTCTTTGCCCCCACCGAACAGCTGGCTCTTGAGCGTCTGGATATGGTGTTCTCCCGTCTCAGGAACCATAAGCTCAAGCTAGCCCCAAAGAAGTGTCATCTCTTGCGGAGATCAGTAAAGTTTCTGGGACATGTCATCTGTGGAGATGGGGTGATGAAAGACCCTGACAAGATGAGGGCCATCATGGATGTGGGAGAGGCTGACCTGATGGAAAATGACGGTGTCACTCCTTCCTGGAAGAAGATAAGGTCCTTCTTGGGCCTAATTTTCTATTATCAGCACTTCATTTCTGATTGCTCTGCAAAAGCTAAGCCCTTGTTCAAGCTCCTCTCTGGGCGACAGGTGCAGAAGACTATGAAGGGCAGGAAGGCCAAGAAACGATTCTCTGCTCCACCAGTGCTTATGGCAAGTGACTGGACTGCCGCATGCAAAGACTCATTCAAGACCCTGAAGAGTGAGCTAGCCGATGGTGTCACCTTAACCCACCCTGACTTCAATGGGCCTTTCATTCTGTCTGTTGACGCATCGTTCGACGGAATTGGCGCAGTCCTGTCTCAAGTTCCGCAAGGTGAGACTGTTGCTCGTCCTGTTGCCTTTGCCAGCAAGACACTGTCCCGGTCACAGATTAACTACCCAGCGCACAGGCTGGAATTTCTGGCGTTGAAGTGGGCCATTTGTGACAAGTTTGGCCATTGGCTGAAGGGGAGGCACTTTACTGCCTGGACGGATAACAATCCGCTGTCCTATATCCTGACAAAGCCCCGCTTGGACGCATGTGAACAAAGATGGGTGGCGAAGCTAGCAGCGTTCGACTTCGATCTGAAGTATGTCCCAGGAGTCAAGAACATTGTCGCCGATGCCCTCAGTCGCGAGCCATTTGTTCGGTCATGTATCAGTCACCGTCTGATGAAAGAGCCTTACATCGCACTGTTGGATGAAGTCAATGGTGTTGTCAGGGGTACAGTACAGGATGCCTTCCGGCTGACAAACAACTGTCAAGCTGTTCGGGAAGTGGAACCAAGATCATCTGATTCCGATGCTGAAGCTGTCTCTCAACTTGCGGAGGGCTCCATCAGCCCTGAAGAAGTGTCAGCAGTGTTGATTGCCCATGGTGACAGTGGCATGACCAGTCTGCTCGGTACTGGTCCGCCGTTGCCCCAGTTGCCTGGAGAAGACCCTTCCACTGTTATTCCCCAGAGCCAGCTCTTGAGTCTTCAGGAGCAGGATGCCACAATAAGCAGGGTCATGTTCTATGTGCAGCGGCATAAAAGAGCTACAAGACGGGAGGCAGCATCTGAACCTAACTGTGTCAACAAGCTCCTCAGACACTGGAAGAAGCTACGGGTGCAAGATGAGATCCTGTACAGAGTGAAGAAGGACCTTAGACTCGACAAGAAGCTCTTCCAGTTCGTTGTGCCTGATAGCCTCAAACGTGAAGTTCTCTGTGGTGTCCATGATAATGCTGGTCACCAGGGCCGTGCACGAACCCTCTCCCTTGCTAGGGAACGGTTCTTCTGGATCGGAATGGAAAATGATATAGCCAACCATGTACGTCGATGCGAGAGATGTGTCGTTGGCAAAACACCTGAACCTGAGGCCCGTGCACCCCTTGAGAGCATACAGACATCTGCACCGATGGAATTGGTGTGTATCGATTTCTGGTCTGCCGAGCTGAGTGACAAGAAGACAGTCGATGTCTTGGTAGTAACAGACCACTTCTCCAAAATGGCCCATGCCTTTCCCTGTCGAAATCAGTCTGCGAAGCAAGTTGCCCGTCGGTTGTGGGATGATTTCTTCTGTATTTATGGTTTTCCCCAGAGGATACACTCAGACCAGGGTGCCAACTTCGGGAGCAGGCTCATGAAAGAGCTTCTGGAGATGGCGGGAGTTCACAAGTCGCGCACCACCCCATACCATCCAATGGGTAATGGTATTGCGGAACGTTTCAACAGGACACTGGGGAACATGTTGAGAGTCCTGCCCCCTACAGCAAAAGCCAGATGGCCACAGATGCTACAGACATTGACCTTCTGCTACAACTGTACAGTCCACGAGACCACCGGCTTTGCCCCCTTCTTCCTGATGTTCGGGCGAGTCCCGCGTCTTCCCATTGACATCATGTTCCAACATGTCCGCCAGGATGACAAGGTGGTCAGCCGCACTGAGTTTGTTTCTCGCTTGAGGCGGGACTTGTGTGCAGCCGCAGAGATTGCTCGAAGACACAGCCTCCAAGAGCAAGCACGTCACGCCAGAATATACAACCGCCGAGTCAAAGGCTCTTCGTTGGATGTGGGCGATAGGGTGTTGCTGGCCACTCGTGGTGAAAAGGGCAAAAGGAAGCTCTCTGACAGATGGGACTCGGCTCCTTATGACGTTGTGTCAGTGAGACCTGACATCAACGTGTACAGGATAAAAAACGCGCAGACAGGCAAGGAGAAAGTTGTGCACAGGAACCTTCTTCTCCCAGTGAATTTCCTGAATTTGGATGAGGATGAACCTCCGATCTCCCTTGTTGGGTCGGATCTCAGTGTCGTAGCCGATGGAAGTGGCCAGGAGTCAGTGGCAGCTGGTGGTGAGGATCGTAATGTCCAGACTATGGATTGGCTCATGAATACTCCTGAGATTGAGGACTCTGTTGATGGGAGTGATGTGGATGAAGTTCTCTCCATGGCTGCAGGAAGTGATTCCCTCTCTGGTGACATAGCCGATACCCCTGATGGATCGGACCCCATCCCAGCCGGTGCAGTCCCTTCCCCTGAACCCATCCCTACCAATGCAGTCACTTTCCCTGACCCTGTCACTGCCGTTACATTCCCTTCTCCTGATTCAGTCCCTGTCAGTGTAGCTCCTGAGACAGCCCCTTCCCCTGTCATTGTAGCTCACTCACCTGATCTAGACTCAGTCAGTGTGTCTCACTTAGATCTCTTACATGATGTTAGCCAGGAAGTTGTTTGCACACAGCCTCAGGGTGTAAGTGCAGGTCAAGCTGGTGCAGTCACTACCAGGGTTGGGAGACATGTCAGACCTCCTAAAAGATTGATTTGTGAAATGTCGCCACAAGAGGTTGAGGATACCTCACCTTCGAGTTCTGTTTTGAACCACTTTGAGAGTACGTTTGTGGTCTAAGTAACCAGAGTTTTTTTTCTGTTTTCGTTGGAAGTCTAAGTTTCTGATGAGCCTTGTTTTGGGATAGTGATTTGTGACTGTCATTTTTGTTTGAAGTGTGCAATGTGGGCTAAGATGTTCAGGAGGTGTAAATGGCATCTTCTATCGGTCTGTGGGAAGTGTGGGGTTGCCCTATTCTTTTGCACTCCTTACAGGAGGATGTTGTATTGACTGTAATACGTCGGCGCTCTGTTTCATTCACTCTTTTTTTGAGTGGTCACTGGTCAAGATGTTTTTGTTTTTTGGTTAATGAGAGATTTGCACAAGAATTTAACATAATTTAAGGGGGGTGTATGTAACAGTGTTAAGAAATACTTTCTTTATAGTTCAATTATGTTAAACTTGGGACACAGCCATGGCTAATTTATTTCGTTTTGTATGTAATACATTTGGTTTTGATGCAACACAAGATGTTGTGTTGCATTGTGGGTAATCCTCAGTACAGAGGAACTCCATACTGAGGGTAAGATGGTCTCCTGTTTGCTCAGGCACAAACAAATTAATTACAAACATCTAAGCTTCATATAAGTGACCAGATATGCACTTATGTTTACATAATGTTATTCAGTAACACTCGTTTTTGTATTTCATGGTATGACATTTCTTATTTCATTCATTGTGTGTAAAAAACGGTTAGCATGTTAGCTAGCTCTGCTAGTGTGCTGTGTAGCCTGTGTTACATAAGAATTCTCTGACATGGAGTATGTTGTGTCTGAACAGGAGATGACCACATGTGTTACTGTGTCTGAGCTGTGGTTGTGTGTCCCAACTGTGCTTTCTCAGGTATGTCCTGTGCATCTGTAATGTTGTTGTTTTTGCATTTATTTCAGTGGGTGGCACTAATGTTCATTGCTTCCCACTTACATAGAAATGGAGTTTTAGAGGGGAATTATTCTGCTGTACTTGAATTCATGTATTTAAGGGAATGTTTGTATTTTGTATTTTTGTCAGACTATGTAAAAACAAATAACCACTATACGATCACTATGTCAGTACAGAGGAACTCCATACTGAGGGAGATGACCACATGTGTTACTGTGTCTGAGCTGTGGTTGTGTGTCCCAACTGTGCTTTCTCAGGTGAATAAACCACACTCTAACAACTACTCCAACCTGGACTTGCGTCAATCTTTGATGAGACAGCAGGCAGAATAGGAGAGGTCACACATGATATAATGCATATCATAATAACATAATGGGACATATCGGCCATACAAATGCAATATCGGTTACGGAACGGTGTCAAAATAATCCAGGTTATTTAATCAGTTTTCACCAACAAAAAAATAAAATAAATCACTCTTAATAAAGTGAGTCTAGTCTAGAACAAAATCCAAATCAAATATGATAAAACCTGTCTACATTTAATTTGTGTACTCGTGTCATTCAGTTGTGAAAACAGACATTTGGAAAATATTATATAGGCTATTTACTGATTGATTGAATACTTTATGAACAGGCTTTGGGCCAATAAGCTTCTACAGGGCCTATAGGCTTGTTTCCATTGTGGTCCTCTGCATAATATCAGAATCGGTATCAGCAGATTCTGCAAATAATCGCTGATCGGATGTAATTTCATAATAATAACTGCAGCACTACTTTTCTTTGGTTTTGTTTCAGTCAACATGAAGTGTTAGTTGTCTTTGTTTTAGTTGACAGTCATCAAGCTGTCGGGACACAAACCTTGTGTCTCCATATTTACACTTTATTAACACGTCTTTGTAAGGCTCTTTTCAGACGGGCAGCGATTTGTGGCCTGGCTCACAGACAGGTCCGTGGCCTGGCTCACAGACAGGTCCGTGGCCTGGCTCACAGACAGGCCCGTGGCCTGGCTCACAGACAGGCCCATGGCCTGGCTCACAGACAGGCCCGTGGCCTGGCTCACAGACAGGCCCGTGGCCTGGCTCACAGACAGGCCCGTGGCCTGGCTCACAGACAGGCCCGTGGCCTGGCTCACAGACAGGCCCGTGGCCTGGCTCACAGACAGGCCCGTGGCCTGGCTCACAGACAGGCCCGTGGCCTGGCTCACAGACAGGCCCGTGGCCTGGCTCACAGACAGGCCCGTGGCCTGGCTCACAGACAGGCCCGTGGCCTGGCTCACAGACAGGCCCGTGGCCTGGCTCACAGACAGGCCCGTGGCCTGGCTCACAGACAGGCCCGTGGCCTGGCTCACAGACAGGCCCGTGGCCTGGCTCACAGACAGGCCCGTGGCCTGGCTCACAGACAGGCCCGTGGCCTGGCTCACAGACAGGCCCGTGGCCTGGCTCACAGACAGGCCCGTGGCCTGGCTCACAGACAGGCCCGTGGCCTGGCTCACAGACAGGTCCGTGGCCTGGCTCACAGACAGGTCCGTGGCCTGGCTCACAGACAGGTCCGTGGCCTGGCTCACAGACAGGTCCGTGGCCTGGCTCACAGACAGGTCTGCTCACGAGGGGCGCGGGACGCGTAGAGTAGAAAAATAAAGAAAAGCTCAACAAAATCCCGGTCTAGTCGCCCGCGGGCGTGTTCACGAAACGAGCACGCGCCTGCTAATCACAGACATGTCCACCAGGGGGAGCGGTTTTACCAGGCTACTACTAGGCACCAACACACCTGCTAATCACAGACAGCTAAAAACAAAAACATGAAAAATCACACCTGTGTGAAGTGAGGGGCGCTAATATATTAAAGTCTAACTCATGTCCATTAGGTGATGTAAAACAAACGGTGCCAAAACAAACATTAAATTCTCTTTATTGTTAATGGCATTTAATGTTTGTGTTTAGGGACAAGATGACGTGGATGTTCCCTTCATTGTCAACGGCGTTTTTAAAAACAAACATTGAACAAAAAACAAACATTAAACCTGTGTATAGGAGGGGCTATATCGTCCCTTAAGAAGAAAAATGTAAAAAACTAAAACTAAACTAAAACATTGTACATTAAGAATAAATATGTTCTGGAAACGCACATCTGACCCAGATGGGTGGATGGGTGGGCCCACACCCATATGGGTGGATGGGTGGGCCGTGAACACTGTCCAGACCTCCGCGTGGGGGCTCTGATCCAGAGTGGGTCCCGAACAGAACCCGCTGCTTTGTGCTATTCTGCATCATCTCCAAGCAACTCCAAGAACCGATCCATGCTCTGTGGTTGTTCTGAATCATCTTGTTCTGAATCATCTTGTTCTGAATCATCTTGTTCTGAATCATCTTATTCTGAATCATCTTGTTCTGAATCCTCTCTTTGTTCTGAATCATCTTGTTCTGAATCATCTTGTTCTGAATCATCTCTTTGTTCTGAATCATCTCTTTGTTCTGAATCATCTTGTTCTGAATCCTCTCTTTGTTCTGAATCATCTTATTCTGAATCATCTCTTTGTTCTGAATCATCTTGTTCTGAATCATCTTATTCTGAATCATCTTGTTCTGAATCCTCTCTTTGTTCTGAATCATCTTGTTCTGAATCATCTTGTTCTGAATCATCTCTTTGTTCTGAATCATCTTGTTCTGAATCATCTCTTTGTTCTGAATCATCTTGTTCTGAATCATCTCTTTGTTCTGAATCATCTTGTTCTGAATCATCTTATTCTGAATCATCTTGTTCTGAATCCTCTCTTTGTTCTGAATCATCTTATTCTGAATCATCTCTTTGTTCTGAATCATCTTGTTCTGAATCATCTTATTCTGAATCATCTTGTTCTGAATCCTCTCTTTGTTCTGAATCATCTTGTTCTGAATCATCTCTTTGTTCTGAATCATCTTATTCTGAATCATCTCTTTGTTCTGAATCATCTTGTTCTGAATCATCTCTTTGTTCTGAATCATCTCTTTGTTCTGAATCATCTTGTTCTGAATCATCTCTTTGTTCTGAATCATCTTGTTCTGAATCATCTCTTTGTTCTGAATCATCTTGTTCTGAATCATCTTGTTCTGAATCATCTCTTTGTTCTGAATCATCTCTTTGTTCTGAATCATCTTGTTCTGAATCATCTCTTTGTTCTGAATCATCTTGTTCTGAATCATCTCTTTATTCTGAATCATCTTGTTCTGAATCATCTCTTTATTCTGAATCATCTTGTTCTGAATCATCTCTTTATTCTGAATCATCTCTTTATTCTGAATCATCTTGTTCTGAATCATCTGTTTATTCTGAATCATCTTGTTCTGAATCATCTGTTTATTCTGAATCATCTTGTTCTGAATCATCTCTTTGTTCTGAATCATCTTGTTCTGAATCATCTCTTTGTTCTGAATCATCTTGTTCTGAATCATCTTGTTCTGAATCATCTCTTTATTCTGAATCATCTTGTTCTGAATCATCTTGTTCTGAATCATCTTGTTCTGAATCATCTCTTTATTCTGAATCATCTTGTTTTGAATCATCTTGTTCTGAATCATCTCTTTATTCTGAATCATCTTGTTCTGAATCATCTTGTTCTGAATCATCTTGTTCTGAATCATCTCTTTATTCTGAATCATCTTGTTTTGAATCATCTTGTTCTGAATCATCTCTTTATTCTGAATCATCTTGTTCTGAATCATCTTGTTCTGAATCATCTCTTCTCGAAGCATCTCCAAGAACCGTACAAGATGCTTTTTGAGCGGCACGCGTCAGCCGGCGGTAAAATAAACAAAAAATCACACTCCTGTGAAGTGAGGGGAGGGGGCGGGGGGGGTGTCCACTGTTTTTTTTTACGTCACCGCTTTAAGTCCATAGACTCGTCTTCACCAAGACGTCTAACGTCGGTTGGGGGGGGAGGTAGGTGGGCTATATAGCGTGCCGTGAGCCTCAAACGAGACGACCCCCCCCCCAAAAAAAGAAAAAATCCTCAGCATCCGTCGTCGGTGGACGCCACGTAGTTCTCGAACTTGACCGCCTCGGCCTCCATGTCCTCGGCCTCCGTCTTGTCCTTGGGCTTGAAGGTGGCCTGCCACACCAGCAGTTCTCCGGTTTTCTTCTCCACCAGCTCCAGGTAGGAGACGATGTTGTCCTCGGTGATGCCCAGGCTCTGCAGCTTCTCCTCCATGGCCTGGCGCTCCGTCTTAGCCACGCCGTTCAGGATGCCGTCCACCAGCTCCTTGATCTGCTCCATGACGCTGTTGGTGCTGTTTAGCAGCGCCACGGTCTCCTTGATCTTGGCGTCCAGCTTGTTCTGCTCGTCCTCGGTGCGCCGCAGCGCCTCCAGGTGGCGCAGCTCGGCGTCCACGTCCTCCTCCCGGATGCGCCTCATCTCGTCCTCGGTGACGCGGACGTGCTCCCTCATCCGTGCCATGCTCGCCACCTGCTCGGCGATGGTGCGGGCCAGCGTGGCGTTGAGCTCCTCCCCCTGGACGAAGCGCTGGGCCAGCGCCTCCAGGCCCATGGCGTACTCCCCCGTGACGGCCTTGATCCTCAGGAACACCTCCTCCAGGCTGTCCCAGGCCTCGCCGCCCCGCCGCTCCACCCAGCGCCGCTCTTCGGCGTCGCCCCCGAGCCTCTCGTGGGTCTTGGCGGCCGTGAATCCCCTGTGTCTCTGCTGCGCGGCCAGCACGCGGCCCTGCTCCCGGAGGCGCGCGGCGTGGCCCTCCAGCTCACGCGCCGCGGCCTGGCGCACCTCCGCTGCCCTGCGCTGCGCGTCGACGCGCGCGTCGTACAGCGTGTTGGTCAGGCCGATCACCTCCATGACCTGGCGGCGCACGGCGCGCAGCTCGCCGTCCAGCCGCACATAGAACTCCTGGAAGTGCAGGCGCTCCTTCCGCAGGATGTCCAGTTCGTCGCGGGCGCGGCTGTTCTCGGCCCGCCGCTCGCCGAAGGACGACAGCGCCGCCTCCAGGCGGTGGTCGAGCGTGACGATGCCCCGCCGGGTGTCTCCCGCGCGGCTCTCCTGCCCCGCCGCGGTCTGGGCCCTCTTCTTCAGGACGCGGGTCAGCTTGGCGATCTCCTCGTCCAGCCGCCTCTGCCGCCGCCTCTCGCGCTCCGCGGCCTCGTCGATGTCGTCCATGTCCAGCAGGAGGGCGAGGCGCTGCGCGGCCTCGTGGTCCTGGCGCTCCTCGGACGCCGCCATGCCGTGCTGGATGTCGGCCTGCCGCTGCCGCAGCCGGAGGATCTCGCGGCGCTGCTTGCCGATGACGTCCTGGCAGTGGGTGTTGTAGAGCTGCCGCCGGCGCCGCTCGCGCTTCAGCGTGCGGTAGTCCCGGTGGAGCTCGTCCAGGAGCTGGACGTCGTCGTCATGGCGGCGCCGCTCGCGTTCGTCGAGGGTCTCCAGGGCGTCGTTCGGGGTTCGTTGTCGCGGCGGTCCTCCGTCGAGGCTCTCGGCGTCCTGCTCGCTGCCGTGGGAGGGGGAGGAGCTGCTGCTGCTGTGGGGGGAGGAGCTATCGTCGTCATCGTTCATGCTGTCGTACATCGTCGGTCGGTGTTCACGTGTTTGTAGCGGCTCCCGAACGGCCGTCCAGCTCTTCTATAAATATATATCTGTGGCGTAGAGTGACGTCACCATGCGGTGCAGAGCGATGGCGTTGCCATGGTGATCGTTTGGTTTACTTTTTTAGAGAGATTATAATTATGTACGTAACATTCTCTGGTTTTACGTCCAGATACGCCGTCCAGGACAGGTTTCAGACTCCGCCTCCTCAGGAGACTCCGCCTCCTCAGGAGACTTGGCTGACGATCACCAGACCAGGGACGTGCACACATAGACATCAAAGGGGGCTTCAGCCCCTGCCCTTTTACCCGTCTGTAAAACAACTGCCCTTTTACCCGTCTGTAAAACAACTGCCCTTTTACCCGTCTGTAAAACAACTGCCCTTTTACCCGTCTGTAAAACAACTGCCCTTTTACCCTTCTGTAAAACAACTGCCCTTTTACCCGTCTGTAAAACAACTGCCCTTTTACCCGTCTGTAAAACAACTGCCCTTTTACCTGTCTGTAAAAAAACTGCCCTTTTACCCCTCTGTAAAACAACTGCCCCTTTTACCCGTCTGTAAAACAACTGCCCTTTTACCCTGTCTGTAAAACAACTGCCCCTTTACCCGTCTGTAAAACAACTGCACTTTACCCGTCTGTAAAACAACTGCCCTTTTACCCGTCTGTAAAACAACTGCCCTTTTACCCGTCTGTAAAACAACTGCCCTTTTACCCGTCTGTAAAACAACTGCCCTTTTACCCTGTCTGTAAAACTGCCCTTTTACCCGTCTGTAAAACAACTGCCCTTTTACCCTGTCTGTAAAACAACTGCCCTTTTACCCGTCTGTAAAACAACTGCCCTTTTACCCTGTCTGTAAAACAACTGCCCTTTTACCCGTCTGTAAAACAACTGCCCTTTACCCGTCTGTAAAACAACTGCCCTTTTACCAGTCTGTAAAACAACTGCCCTTTTACCCTGTCTGTAAAACAACTGCCCTTTTACCCGTCTGTAAAACAACTGCACTTTACCCGTCTGTAAAACAACTGCCCTTTTACCAGTCTGTAAAACAACTGCCCTTTTACCCGTCTGTAAAACAACTGCCCCTTTACCCGTCTGTAAAACAACTGCCCTTTTACCCGTCTGTAAAACAACTGCCCTTTTACCCGTCTGTAAAACAACTGCCCTTTTACCCGTCTGTAAAACAACTGCCCTTTTACCAGTCTGTAAAACAACTGCCCTTTTACCCGTCTGTAAAACAACTGCCCTTTTACCCTTCTGTAAAACAACTGCCCTTTTACCCGTCCGTAAAACAACTGCCCTTTTACCTGTCTGTAAAAAAACTGCCCTTTTACCCCTCTGTAAAACAACTGCCCCTTTTACCCGTCTGTAAAACAACTGCCCTTTTACCCTGTCTGTAAAACAACTGCCCCTTTACCCGTCTGTAAAACAATTGCCCTTTTACCCGTCTGTAAAACAACTGCCCTTTTACCCGTCTGTAAAACAACTGCCCTTTTACCCGTCTGTAAAACAACTGCCCCTTTTACCCGTCCGTAAAACAATTGCCCTTTTACCCGTCTGTAAAACAACTGCCCCTTTTACCCATCTGTAAAACAATTGCCCTTTTACCCTTCTGTAAAACAACTGCCCTTTTACCCCTCTTTAAAACAACTGCCCCTTTTACCCGTCTGTAAAACAACTGCCCTTTTACCCTGTCTGTAAAACAACTGCCCTTTTACCCGTCTGTAAAACAACTGCCCTTTTACCCGTCTGTAAAACAACTGCCCTTTTACCCGTCTGTAAAACAACTGCCCTTTTACCCGTCTGTAAAACAACTGCCCTTTTACCCGTCTGTCAAACAACTGCCCTTTTAACCGTCTGTAAAACAACTGCCCCTTTACCCGTCTGTAAAACAACTGCCCTTTTACCCGTCTGTAAAACAACTGCCCTTTTACCCTTCTGTAAAACAACTGCCCTTTTACCCGTCTGTAAAACAACTGCCCTTTTACCAGTCTGTAAAACAACTGCCCTTTTACCCTGTCTGTAAAACAACTGCCCCTTTACCCGTCTGTAAAACAACTGCCCTTTTACCCGTCTGTAAAACAACTGCCCTTTACCCGTGTGTAAAACAACTGCCCTTTTACCCGTCTGTAAAACAACTGCCCTTTTACCCGTCTGTAAAACAACTGCCCTTTTACCCGTCTGTAAAACAACTGCCCTTTTACCCGTCTGTAAAACAACTGCCCTTTTACCTGTCTGTAGAACAACTGCCCTTTTACCCGTCTGTAAAACAACTGCCCTTTTACCCGTCTGTAAAACAACTGCCCTTTTACCTGTCTGTAGAACAACTGCCCTTTTACCTGTCTGTAAAACAACTGCCCCTTTCACCCATCTGTAAAACAACTGCCCTTTTACCCGTCTGTAAAACAACTGCCCTTTTACCCGTCTGTAAAACAACTGCCCCTTTACCCGTCTGTAAAACAACTGCCCTTTTACCCGTCTGTAAAACAACTGCCCTTTTACCCGTCTGTAAAACAACTGCCCTTTTACCCCGTCTGTAAAACTGCCCTTTTACCCGTCTGTAAAACAACTGCCCCTTTTACCCGTCTGTAAAACAACTGCCCTTTTACCCGTCTGTAAAACAACTGCCCTTTTACCCGTCTGTAAAACAACTGCCCTTTTACCCGTCTGTAAAACAACTGCCCTTTTACCCGTCTGTAAAACAACTAGCCTATATTTATGTTTGGATATGTACTAGCCTCTGTTATGCCTATATATTTATTATATCGGTTTAGATTTTGTATATTGTGTATTTTGCTACTAAAAGATTAGGACTTTGGTGATGTGTTGTATTTATTTCATAGGTACTTTGAGGTGTTTTATTATGGATGTTTTATTGACTGGTCCAAAATGTAACATTTATGATGTGGTATTGAAGTGTCATTTTATTTCTGCCTCTTGGCCGGTCTAGTTCCCACTTGTATTTTATTTTATGTTATATGTTATGTAATCTGCCTTGGAAGGATCTGGAGTGTCAGTTTGGTATTCAATTGATCATTGTTTGCAAACCGTCATGTGGGTTTATTGTAATTGTTCAAGTAAAGTGTAAAAAGTGTCCTGTAAGTCCATATATGGGCGGGGCTTCTTCGGAAGCATGACCCTTAAATAAAGAATCAATCAATCAATCAATCAATCAATCAATCATGTAGAAGAGACTCCGTCTCAATGTGGTTTTACTGGTTAAATAAAAGTTAAAAAAATAATAATACAAATTAAAATGTCTTGAGCCGTTCCTGTCAATACTGAGGAACCAAGTGGGCGGGAACCCCGTTTGGTGCTATTGAAAAATAGCAGATCTACAAGCTCATAGCGCGCCACTCAGTGGCGCGCTATGAGCTTGTAGATCTGCTATTTTTGAAAAATCGAAGAACGACTGACATAGAAACATAGCTTTTTCAGAAAACTGTCAGGATGTAGAAGACATTTTTAGAATCTGATCTCAGGTCAACATGGGTTAAATCACCATGACAACAGTACAGTATATTGTACTTTTTTTTACCCGTCTGTAAAACAACTGCCCTTTTACCCTTCTGTAAAACAACTGCCCTTTTACCCGTCTGTAAAACAACTGCCCTTTTACCCGTCTGTAAAACAACTGCCCTTTTACCCGTCTGTAAAACAACTGCCCTTTTACCCGTCTGTCAAACAACTGCCCTTTTAACCGTCTGTAAAACAACTGCCCCTTTACCCGTCTGTAAAACAACTGCCCTTTTACCCGTCTGTAAAACAACTGCCCTTTTACCCTTCTGTAAAACAACTGCCCTTTTACCCGTCTGTAAAACAACTGCCCTTTTACCAGTCTGTAAAACAACTGCCCTTTTACCCGTCTGTAAAACAACTGCCCTTTTACCCGTCTGTAAAACAACTGCCCTTTTACCCGTCTGTAAAACAAGTGCCCCTTTACCCGTCTGTAAAACAACTGCCCTTTTACCTGTCTGTAAAACAACTGCCTTTTTACCCGTCTGTAAAACAACTGCCTTTTTACCCGTCTGTAAAACAACTGCCCTTTTACCCGTCTGTAAAACAACTGCCCTTTTACCCTGTCTGTAAAACAACTGCCCCTTTACCCGTCTGTAAAACAACTGCCCTTTTACCCGTCTGTAGAACAACTGCCCCTTTACCCGTCTGTAAAACAACTGCCCTTTACCCGTGTGTAAAACAACTGCCCTTTTACCCGTCTGTAAAACAACTGCCCTTTTACCCGTCTGTAAAACAACTGCCCTTTACCCGTGTGTAAAACAACTGCCCTTTTACCCTGTCTGTAAAACAACTGCCCCTTTACCCGTCTGTAAAACAACTGCCCTTTACCCGTGTGTAAAACAACTGCCCTTTTACCCGTCTGTAAAACAACTGCCCTTTTACCCGTCTGTAAAACAACTGCCCTTTTACCCGTCTGTAAAACAACTGCCCTTTTACCCGTCTGTAAAACAACTGCCCTTTTACCTGTCTGTAGAACAACTGCCCTTTTACCTGTCTGTAAAACAACTGCCCTTTTACCCGTCTGTAAAACAACTGCCCTTTTACCTGTCTGTAGAACAACTGCCCTTTTACCTGTCTGTAAAACAACTGCCCCTTTCACCCGTCTGTAAAACAACTGCCCTTTTACCCGTCTGTAAAACAACTGACCTTTTACCCGTCTGTAAAACAACTGCCCTTTTACCTGTCTGTAAAACAACTGCCTTTTTACCCGTCTGTAAAACAACTGCCTTTTTACCCGTCTGTAAAACAACTGCCCTTTTACCCGTCTGTAAAACAACTGCCCTTTTACCCTGTCTGTAAAACAACTGCCCCTTTACCCGTCTGTAAAACAACTGCCCTTTTACCCGTCTGTAAAACAACTGCCCTTTACCCGTGTGTAAAACAACTGCCCTTTTACCCGTCTGTAAAACAACTGCCCTTTTACCCGTCTGTAAAACAACTGCCCTTTTACCCGTCTGTAAAACAACTGCCCTTTTACCCGTCTGTAAAACAACTGCCCTTTTACCTGTCTGTAGAACAACTGCCCTTTTACCCGTCTGTAAAACAACTGCCCTTTTACCAGTCTGTAGAACAACTGCCCTTTTACCTGTCTGTAAAACAACTGCCCCTTTCACCCGTCTGTAAAACAACTGCCCTTTTACCCGTCTGTAAAACAACTGCCCTTTTACCCGTCTGTAAAACAACTGCCCTTTTACCCGTCTGTAAAACAACTGCCCTTTTACCCGTCTGTAAAACAACTGCCCTTTTACCCGTCTGTAAAACAACTGCCCTTTTACCCCGTCTGTAAAACTGCCCTTTTACCCGTCTGTAAAACAACTGCCCCTTTTACCCGTCTGTAAAACAACTGCCCTTTTACCCGTCTGTAAAACAACTGCCCTTTTACCCGTCTGTAAAACAACTGCCCTTTTACCCGTCTGTAAAACAACTGCCCTTTTACCCGTCTGTAAAACAACTGACAACTGCCCTTTTACCCGTCTGTAAAACAACTGCCCTTTTACCCGTCTGTAAAACAACTGCCCTTTTACCCGTCTGTAAAACAACTAGCCTATATTTATGTTTGGATATGTACTAGCCTCTGTTATGCCTATATATTTATTATATCGGTTTAGATTTTGTATATTGTGTATTTTGCTACTAAAAGATTAGGACTTTGGTGGTGTTTTATTATGGATGTTTTATTGACTGGTCCAAAATGTAACATTTATGATGTGGTATTGAAGTGTCATTTTATTTCTGCCTCTTGGCCGGTCTAGTTCCCACTTGTATTTTATTTTATGTTATATGTTATGTAATCTGCCTTGGAAGGATCTGGAGTGTCAGTTTGGTATTCAATTGATCATTGTTTGCAAACCGTCATGTGGGTTTATTGTAATTGTTCAAGTAAAGTGTAAAAAGTGTCCTGTAAGTCCATATATGGGCGGGGCTTCTTCGGAAGCATGACCCTTAAATAAAGAATCAATCAATCAATCAATCAATCAATCAATCATGTAGAAGAGACTCCGTCTCAATGTGGTTTTACTGGTTAAATAAAAGTTAAAAAAATAATAATACAAATTAAAATGTCTTGAGCCGTTCCTGTCAATACTGAGGAACCAAGTGGGCGGGAACCCCGTTTGGTGCTATTGAAAAATAGCAGATCTACAAGCTCATAGCGCGCCACTCGGTGGCGCGCTATGAGCTTGTAGATCTGCTATTTTTGAAAAATCGAAGAACGACTGACATAGAAACATAGCTTTTTCAGAAAACTGTCAGGATGTAGAAGACATTTTTAGAATCTGATCTCAGGTCAACATGGGTTAAATCACCATGACAACAGTACAGTATATTGTGATGTTTTTAAATCACCATTACAACAGTTCAGTATATTGTGATGTTTTTAAATCACCATGACAACAGTACAGTATATTGTGATGTTTTTAAATCACCATGACAACAGTACAGTATATTGTGATGTTTTTAAATCACCATGACAACAGTACAGTATATTGTGATGTTTTTAAATCACCATGACAACAGTACAGTATATTGTGATGTTTTTAAATCACCATGACAACAGTACAGTATATTGTGATGTTTTTAAATCACCATGACAACAGTACAGTATATTGTGATGTTTTTAAATCACCATTACAACAGTTCAGTATATTGTGATGTTTTTAAATCACCATGACAACAGTACAGTATATTGTGATGTTTTTAAATCACCATGACAACAGTACAGTATATTGTGATGTTTTTAAATCACCATGACAACAGTACAGTATATTGTGATGTTTTTAAATCACCATGACAACAGTACAGTATATTGTGATGTTTTTAAATCACCATGACAACAGTTCAGTATATTGTGATGTTTTTAAATCACCATGACAACAGTTCAGTATATTGTGATGTTTTTAAATCATCGCTACAGAGAGTTGTTAGAGAGGAGTCCAACTCCTTCCCTGGTGCAGCCCTGCCCCTTAAAGGGATAGTTCAGATGTTTTTAACTTAAGCCGTATGAAATACTTGCCATTAATATAGTGGTTGCAACTGTATTAATTAGGGCCGGGACTTTAACGCGTTAATTGAGATTAATTAACTACAGAAAAATTAACGCGTTAAAAAAATTTACGCATTTTAATCGCTGTAATAATGTGAAGTGAACCAGATGTTTTACCCTGCCCACCCACAGGAGGGCAGTGGAGTTCCATGCAGGTTTGAGTCATAGAGCGACAGCACCGGAAGTCAGTCAGTCTACTAGGAGAGCCTAGAGCAGAGAGCCAGGCTGTTGTGTACTGTGTTTACCTGACGCTTAATAAATATCACACTGAGGAATACAAACCTAGTCCTGTGAAGTTACTACATAAATGGCGACGAGGATAAAAGTGGCCACCTGAGTGGAGGAAGAAAACAACGACAACTTACAACAACTGAAAAGACGTTGGACATTAAGGAAGAAGTGCCGGCGTTATTATGGCGGGACTTTTGGGAAACACCGCTCCTTTCAACAGTCAAACCCAGTCTTGGGAGGAATACTGTGAAGTGTTGGGTTATTTTTTTGCTGCCAATGGTATTGATGATGCTAATAAGAAGAAAGCAATCTTGCTGAGTTCGGTGGGAAGTCAAACCTACAGCCTGATGAGAAATCTGGTGAGTCCCGATAAACCGGGGGACAAGACGTTTGAGGAACTCGTTGCACTGTTAAAGGAACATTATGATCCTAAACCGAGCGAGATTGTACAACGCTTCAAGTTTTATTCCAGGAACAGGAAACCTGAGGAGACTGTGTTGGACTTTGTGGCTGGGCTGAGGAAGTTAGCGCAGGATTGTAATTATGGGGACAAACTGAAGGAGCAGTTACGTGATAGACTCGTCTGCGGGATTGCTGATGACCGCATTCAACGCAGGCTGTTATCGGAGACGGAGCTGACCTTCGACAGGGCGCTGAAACTTGCACAGGCGATAGAGACAGCGAATAGGGATGCGAAGGATTTGCGATTCCAAATGGAGGAGCCCCCCCAGGCGGTGCATAAAATGGCGATGCAGCGGAGCCAACGTACAGTGAGTGATCAACGGAGAGCGTGCTACAGGTGTGGCAGTGAGCGGCATATTGCAAATGAGTGTCGTTTCATACAGGAGACATGCCACTGCTGCGGTAAGAAAGGGCACATTCAAGCTGTGTGTCGTTCCAAAAGTTCGACTGCAGGGGCTGAAAAGTTTAAGGGGGGAGGTGTGCGAAAGTCAGAGAGGCAAGGGAGAACACAAGCAGCACATCATGTCACCCTAGAAGAGGAAAAAGAGGAGTCAAATGATGAGGAAGTGTTTTTCACAATGTATAAAATGGAGGAAACAGAGCTCACCAAAGAAGAGCCTTTCAGGGAAACATTGACTGTGAATGGAGGAACAAAGACATTTGAACTTGACACAGGATGTGGGGTGACTGTGATGAACAGTGAGGAGGTTGCAGATCTGTGGGAAGAAGGTAAATTACCCCCACTGAAGCCATGGCCTTTTAAGCTAAAGACATACACAGGTCAACCAGTAGAGACATTGGGTACTGTAAAAGTTACAGCACAGTACAGGGATACTGTTAAGACACTACCAATAGTTGTAGTCCCAGGAAATGGCCCCAGTCTTCTGGGCAGACAGTGGATAAGGGAACTGGGCATAGTCTGGAGTGCAGTAAATCACATACAGGAGGGGGAAGGATGTTCATTACAAGGGGTGCTCAGTCAGTATGACAGGGTCTTTAAGGAGGAATTGGGGAGACTTAATGAGGCCCCAGCCAAAATCTACGTGGACAAAGAGGCCTCCCCCAGGTTTTTCAAGCCCAGAACAGTCCCATATGCAATGAGAGCTAAAGTGGAGGCAGAGATTGAACGTTTGGTACAACAGAAAATAATGCAGCCTGTCAAATATGCAGAGTGGGCAGCCCCAATAGTACCAGTGTTAAAACCTGACAACAGTGTTAGAATCTGTGGGGATTATAAACTGACGGTAAACAGAGTGTCCAAGTTAGAGAAATACCCCATCCCAAGAGTTGAGGATTTGTTCGCCAGTCTATCAGGGGGGCAAAAGTTCACCAAGCTGGATATGAGCCACGCATATCACCAGATTCCCCTGGAGGAGGAGTCAAAAAAGTATGTGACCATAAACACCCACAAAGGTTTGTTCACTTACAATGTGTTGCCTTTCGGGGTCTCCTCGAGCCCTGCTATATTCCAGCGCACTATGGAAGGGGTTTTGCAAGGCATTCCGAACGTGGCAGTTTTTCTGGATGACATCCTCCTGACAGGGCGAAATGACAGAGAGCACCTTCAGACCCTGGAGGAGGTGCTCAAAAGATTGGAACAGGCTGGATTGCGCTTAAAAAGGACCAAGTGCATGTTCATGAGCAGGGAAGTGATTTTCCTAGGGCACAAGGTGGACTCCACTGGGTTGCACCCAGTACACGATAAGGTTGCGGCAATCCAAGAAGCCCCTGCCCCTACCACGGTGACACAATTAAAGGCCTATTTAGGTTTGCTAAATTACTATAACAAGTTTTTGCCAAACTTATCTACAGTTCTAGCCCCAGTCCACAAGCTACTCAGGAAAGATGCCAAGTGGCAGTGGGGAGAGGAGCAGGAAGCCTCTTTCCGGCGTTCAAAGCAGTTGATGCAGTCAGCAGATGTGTTGGTCCACTATGACCCAGAGAAGGACATTGTCCTGTCTTGTGATGCTTCACCATTCGGGGTGGGTGCGGTACTTTCTCACCGCATGCCAAACGGCACTGAGAGACCGATAGGGTTTGTATCTCGCACGCTTGCCTCAGCTGAGAGGAACTACTCTCAACTAGACAAAGAAGGGTTGGCTGTCATTTTCGGGGTGACCAGGTTCCATAAGTACATATTTGGCCGGCCATTTACTATTGTGACAGATCACAAACCCCTGTTGTCACTTTTTGATGAGTCGAAAGCTATTCCGCAGATCGTGTCCCCTCGTATTCAACGTTGGGCTGTAACCTTGATGGCTTATGAGTACCACATCATCTACAAGGCAGGGAAATATCATGGAAATGCAGATGCATTGAGCCGTCTGCCTCTGCCAGGGATCCCAGGTCCCAGTCCACCAAAGGAGAGAGTGCTAATGTTGGAGACATCAGACATCACACTTGTGACAGCAGAGCAGGTGCGCAAATGGACAACTAAGGACCCCGTGCTCTCAAGAGTGAGGGAGATGGTGCAAAGAGGTTGGCCGCCGGAGCAAGAGGGGGCTGATTTTGCACCTTATACAGTTCGAAAAAATGAACTGAGTGTGGAAAATGGATGTGTAATGTGGGGTGCCAGAGTAGTTGTCCCAAAGAAGGGACAGACAGATGTACTGCGACAGTTACATCAAAGCCATCCAGGTATTTCAAGAATGAAGTCATTAGCACGGAGCTATGTGTGGTGGCCAAAGATGGATCAAGATGTGGAGAACACTGTTAAAGCCTGCAGTGTTTGTCAGGAACACAGGAATGTTCCGGCAGTGGCCCCATTACACCCCTGGGAATGGCCAGACAGACCCTGGCAGAGATTACATGTGGATTATGCTGGGCCCTTCATGGGAAAGATGTTCTTCATACTAATTGATGCTCACTCAAAATGGATGGATGTCTATCCAGTGAACTCGTCCACCTCAGCGGTGACTATTGAGTGCCTTCGCAAGTGTTTCAGTACACATGGCTTGCCAGAGACTCTGGTTTCGGATAATGCCACTAGCTTTGTGAGCGCAGAGTTTAAAGAGTTTGTGACTAAAAATGGCATCTCACATGTGACCTCAGCACCTTATCATGCTTCCACTAATGGTCTTGCGGAGCGGGCAGTACAAATCTTCAAACGCATGATGAACATGAGTACAGGGGGAAGCCTGGAAACTAGAGTGGCTAGAGTTTTGTTTAGTTACAGAGTGACACCGCAGACTACAACAGGCCTGTCGCCTGCCGAAATGCTGTTGGGGAGGAAGCTGCGCTGCACTCTTGATTTGATCCATCCGGATATGGCACGCAAGGTCATTAACAGACAGGAGAAACAGAAAAGCGATCATGACAAAAGAGCTAAAGGAAGAGGATTTAGAGTAGGGGATTCAGTGCTGGTCAGGAACTTCAGTCATGGACCAAAATGGGTCCCAGGATTCATAGAGAAAGTGACTGGCCCGGTGTCATATACAGTGATGCTGGCCGATGGAAGAGTGGTCCGGAGACATGTGGACCAGGTCTGTTCCAGACAGGTCGCACCTGCAAAGGGCATGGAAAGGGAGTCGACGGCACCATTCTGTGCAGAGGAGCCTGCCCTGCTGGGTAACAGGGCTCCAGACGACCTGGTCAGGGAGAATATTGGGCCCGGTAGTGGGGAGGAAGCGAATGGGACTACTGCTGGGCCGGCAGGGACTGCCACTGAACCGATAGAGGCTGAGCCACTGGTGGTCTCACAATCTGGCCAGGAGGAAACAGGGGCAGGCCTGAGACGGTCACAGAGACGAATAAACTTGCCAGGTCGTCTGAAGGACTTTGTGGTTACCTAGGGCATTTGTTTTGGGTAAAAAAAAAAAAAAAAAGGGGAATGTAAAGTGCTGTATTGTATTGTATACGGTTGTCTGAAGCAGGTTGAAAAAGTCCAGAGATGCTTGAGGAAGAATTTTTTTTTTGTGTGTTTTTGCTTTTTGTTTTGTTTTTGTTTCCATTGTGGGGGTGGTTGACTTCTTAAGGGGGAAAGGGTGTAATAATGTGAAGTGAACCAGATGTTTTACCCTGCCCACCCACAGGAGGGCAGTGGAGTTCCATGCAGGTTTGAGTCATAGAGCGACAGCACCGGAAGTCAGTCAGTCTACTAGGAGAGCCTAGAGCAGAGAGCCAGGCTGTTGTGTACTGTGTTTACCTGACGCTTAATAAATATCACACTGAGGAATACAAACCTAGTCCTGTGAAGTTACTACAATCGCACTATTTTTTTCACCGCAGAACGTTGTCACTGGACAGTTTTCAGATGGACCGGCGAACCACCCAGTTCACCGAGTGAAGTGTCCGTTGTTACAGGGAGTGGAAACCACCCCCCTTCAGAATGGTATGCCCCAGCAGCATTGGGGGAACAATAACACCACCAGACAGTTCACCAGACCGGGGGAAGCCGCTGAGATCACTTTGCTTGTCCCGTGGATTGGAAATAGGATTTAAAATGCTATCCTATGATAGCGTGGATTACAGCACAGTTGTGTGCAATTATTCAATAAAGAATTCGCATATCACCGAAGACCGCACCTCGTCAAGCCTCCAGTATCGGCTCGATGCGAAACATGTTGCACCGAGCCTAGCCTGGAAGCTAACGTCAACAACAGTAGCTCTGGTCCTTAGCGTAGTTAGGACTCAGGAGGAGTTCTATGGTACTTAATTTGATCCTTTCCCCTCACACCCGCGGAAGTGCAGGCTGTGCAGCCCCTCGTTTTTAGCACAAAAAAAATATGTGCAAGCCTACTTTCCTCCTTCTAACACTATGGATCAGAGCTAACGTTATTCCAACTACCAGTAGCAATTCAAGGACCCGACCAGATGACATGGTTTCTAACTAAACGGTTATGGCCAAATAAAATGTAAAATCTGTTAATGGCTGTTACTGTATGTCCACGGAAGAAACACAGAGGTGCTTTGTTATGGTCATGTCACATATTTGCTGCACCAAGCCCCCCCCCCCAACCCTGTGGAATGCATTCCCCAAACTCTCAGAGACATGCCCCCACCATCCAAACCTTCAATATTGCTTTCCCCAGCTATTTCATCTATTTAATTCCTTAGTGTTTTTCCTCTAATAAAGTTGTTTTTGATTTATCATGTCCCCCTTGTAAAGCATTTTTTGGGTACTCAGAAAAGCTCTATATAAATTATTAAATTTGAGATATTATTATAATTTATTACCCCTATTATTACTACAAAAACAATGTTTTATTGCTTAAACTTATGTATTCACTATTCATTGATTCACTAGTATACCAAAATCCATTTGAAAAAATAGCTTTCTCACTGTTCTCGGGTCAAATAATGATATGCGATTAAAATGCGATTAATCGAGATTAATTAACTACAAAGCCTCTGATTAATTAGATTAAAAATTTTAATCGAGTCCCAGCTCTAGTATTAATTGATTGCCCGAGTCCCGTGGTGGGAGCTCTGCTCTGGTTTTGGTGAAATATTAAGTAGTTCCGGTCATTTTGTGGGGGGGGGGGGGGGGGGGGGGGGCACAGGGGGCCACGCAGTAAA